>NW_026884501.1:0-55785 GCF_032173495.1 Musca vetustissima | reverse complement strand
TTGTCGGTTGTTCTCTTTACAGCTGA
This sequence comes from Musca vetustissima, assembly GCF_032173495.1. Classification (NCBI taxonomy): domain Eukaryota; kingdom Metazoa; phylum Arthropoda; class Insecta; order Diptera; family Muscidae; genus Musca; species Musca vetustissima. The sequence goes on along the minus strand of NW_026884501.1, from coordinate 55,759 downwards.
ACTTAATGATAGATTTTTGCAAAGAAAATATCTGGTATATTAGTTTTCTCTGTGATACACATTTTTGGTATGGGATATATGCGACGTGGTCTGTTTATAAGTTCAAAGATATTGAAAAACGATTAGGCATTTAACCACCTGATTTCATATTTCCCGTTGCATATCAACATTTCATTTACTTTAAGGAACAACATGTTCATATTATTATTTTCAAACATATTAATCTAGGGCATGGATCTTAGAATCCGAATATCCTGAATGGCCACGAACTCGATTCAGAATGTCTTCTGATTTTCCATCCTTGCATTGGTACCAATATGTACCTGTATTCTATGGAAAACGTGTAAATACAATGATCGCGTCTGCATTCAATAATATACTTCTCAATTATTTTTTGTATTCTCCCAAAAAAATGTTTCAATACAATGTCAATCCAATTTAAAAAAAAAATAAATATTTTGAAAAATTTTAATAAATGACAAATATAGGCTTAAAGGTGTGATACTCTACCAATTTTCGCTCAAAATACCTCAAAATAACAACTACGACGTGGTGCTTTCCATATAGCTCGATACTAAATTCGCAAAAATGCAAATATGCTTCAAAATATTTTTTGCAAATTTTTCGCGATTTTCAAATTTTTCTCACCTTTTAAACCTTCCCTGAAGATTCATGAACACTTCAACATTCAACATTGCCGGCCCGGCAAACGTTGTCTTGCATAGCAATATTTTTGATGTATAATTCACATAACGATAGCCCAATATTAAATTATCTTTAAGATAGTGCTCTGAAATTGCGGTATTGGTATTGGTGAGGCACCCAACCATTGAGCTTATTTTTGAATCCAGCTTTGTGTGAATGGTTTAATTTTTAGCTCCTGGACGATGTTACGACATACCTGTAAAATTCGATCGTTCCACCGGTCTAAAGGATTTCTTTTTCCCAAACCTAATATTAGGGATACTTATTGGGCAGAAATTCTCCCTAATTAGAATTTTCCATATTGACTCAAGTATTCGGATATCCCCATCTAACGGCATCCCTTAATATTCGGTATTTGGCTGCCATGTTATGTTCGCCCAAGGTTTCAAATATCCCCCATGTAATAGTAATCCACCTTTTTCGATACTGTGTTCCTATTATTATTATTTTCAAGGGCACGTGTCTTAGAATCAGAACTCTTTCTGAATCTTCAGATTTTCATCCTTGCATTTGTTCCAAAATGTACGTGAATTTTATGGAAAACGTGTACATAGCGAATTCATCTCAATTATTGTTTTGCATTCTCAGAAAAAAAGTTTCGTTACAATGCCAATTGAATAAAATAAAATATTTTGAAAATTTTCAATATTTGACAAATGAATATTTATTTTTTCATAACATTGTTTTTCATAATATTTTTTTTCATAATATTTTTTCTTTTTTGCAAATTTTTCGCGATTTTTAAATTTTTCTCACCTTTTAAACCTTCCCTGAAGCTCCACGAATATTTTAAGACTAAGATAAGAAAAATCCGTTCAGCCGTTCTCGAGTTTTAGCGAGACTAACGAACAGCAATTCATTTATATATATATAGATATATATGGGAAATATATCAAAATATTAACCGATTTTCGCGAAACTTAGCACACATTATTCTAGACTCAATTCAGTGCGCCATGCCAAGTTTCGTGCAAATCGAAAGATACATAGGGACTTTGGTGCACCATTTTCATTAAATAGGACGAAAATATATATGGGAGCTAAATCTAAATCAGAAACGATTCTCAGGAAACTTAACACACATTATTCTAGACTCAATTATGTACACTATGCAAAATTTCGTCCAAATCGAAAGATATATAGGGACTTTGATACACCATTTACATTAAATCGGGTGAAAATATATATGGGAGCTATATATAAATCTGAACCGATTTTCACGAAACTTAACACACATTATTCTTGACTTAATTCAGTACGATAAGCCAAATTTCATGCAAATCGAAAGATATAGAGTAACTTCGGGTAATGTAGACCAGGCGTCTAATGTGGGCCACCCCCATATTTAAGAAAATGCTTGAAATATGTCAATGCCGCCTTGATAAATGTTTTCCCAATTAGTGAAAACAAACAACAAACTTGGCTTTTAATAAATAATTGCAATGTTGAAAATTTAGTAGTAGAAAATATAGCTCTGATTGTAAGAGTGTGATTTGAACATTTTTTAGCACAATAGTCGAACGTTTTTGCAAAATAGTCGAACACATTGTTTTCCTTAAATATAAAGAAGTTCTTTGGTTTTCTTGTTTTCTTTAACAAAAATATACGTTTTGCAGTAATTATAATCGGTGATTTTTAATTTTTATTAATTTTTAAATCCGATAATTATTTTTAAACAAAAATATTCAATGTCGGGTAATGTGGACCACTATAAAAAAGTGGGACCTTTTCATGAGGACGAGTTCGAAACATGGCCGCATATAATATACGAGGTGGTATTCCATCCTCTGAAAACTCGATATGCGAAATTACAGGTGCCTCGGTTGGATAATGAAGCAAGGACCTTCAAAATGGCGCAAATAGGGTGGTACCCTTAAATGGGGGCTATTCCAAAACATTAACCCATATATTTTTGCATTCATTGTTACCCAAGGGTGCAATAAATAGAAAATTTTCACAACCAATGCACAACCTACCTTTAACTTACTAATCCTCATAACCCACACATACTGTTGTTTTTATTCGCAGTTTAGAGTTTTTTGAAATATAATGCAATAACATTTTTTATAGACAAATATAAATAATATTTGACCTGGAATATATTTAGCCAACAAATTTGTTTTTATTTTTTACCGTTGTTACACCCACAATATCAAAAAAAGAAAATGGTGGTCCACATTACCCGAAGTTACTCTATAGGGACTTTGGTGCACCATTTACATTAAATCGGTCGAAGATATATATGGGAGCTATATCTAATACTGAAACGATTCTTGCCAATTTTAATAGGGTTCGTCTCTGAGACAAATAAATGAACTGTGCTAAATTTCATTCAATTCGGATAATAAATGCGACCTGTACTTCGTTTACATTTAACATGGACAGACAGACGGACGGACATGAATAAATTGGCACAGAAAGTGATTCTATTCATATTCTCAAAAGGAATCATGTGTCTATCTCGTTTCCTTTTGTCTGTTACAAATATATGTGCAAAGACATAATACACTGTACCACAGTGCGGTGAAGGGTATAAAAAAATTAGAAGACTCTACAAATATTTATTCCGGAATTCTCCAAAATGTTATTGGAATAATGACATCGTGTACACTTTAATATGAAAATATCTTCAAAAACATCCAATAAGATTTTTTGGGTGGTCACTTCGAAAATCCCTTTAAATAGGTAAAATTTCACCATGCAGGTAGTAATAGCATGATAATGCACATTTTCCATCCCACACATCAGTTGCCACCATGACCATTTCCAATCGCATTTTCCAATTAGTTACAAATGCTACTTATAAGAAAGAAGAAATTTATATCCAATATGATTTATGAGTGGTTATGAAATTTCCACTACTGTCTAAGAATTCTCTAATTAGACCAATAAACAAACACCCAAACAAACCATCAAATCATGCATGCTGACGAATGAATGACTGACTGAATGAATGCATGACATCAACACTAGAGGTCTCGCTAACGGCGGATGTGATGCGCAGAGAGATCTTCTCTATGGTAATCATGGTGAAAGAGATCTATTGTCGCCAAACAGAAACATATGTTGTAACAAATTGAAATTAATTAAAATTTCGAAGCTTTTCGCTTTTTTTGGGTGTTTTGTTTTTAGATTCGATCGAAAATAGAATGAATACTCGTATGTTTGAACTATATAATTAAAACCAAAAACGAAAAAATGTTGTAAAATCCGAAATATGGTGTAAGCATGCATCATGCTATCCGACATATCAAAATCAATTTAAACATTACATGAGAGATGGATGACAGACTGAGGGACAGATATGACCAATATTTTGCTGGCGGACTGATCATTTTGGTGAAGTCATAAAAAACGCACCATAAATGTGTATGTTTGGGAGGCTTATAGCCATCATCACCAAAATCCGCGTGATAGAATGATGTCGTGTTGATGTTGTTGAATTTTTTAGCTAATGAAAAAATATGATGTTTTGATGTATGCATTTGTTTCAGTGGCTATGATGACGACAGTTGTAAATTATTAAGTGCTATAGTTATAAATGTTAGTTTTTATGTGTATTATAATTTAGCGTGCATTGGAAGTTCGTCTAATTGGCCAAGTGTGTATAATGTAGTATCATTATATTGTGTTTTAGCTTTTAGTACCATCCGGCAAATTATGTAGGGTGATTTAAGCTCAAATCGCTGTAACTAGGTCCATATTAAAATAATCACTATAACATCACATTAGTTGTTATACCCTTTGGAAGGTTTATTTATAATCTTCCTTACGCTTGCAACACCTAAAAATGTTCACAGGAGATCAGAATAAAACCCTATGTCGATTTATGCATGTCCGTCTGTTGAAATCATGATAGGGCTTTTTTGCATATTCATTATTACTTCAAGGAACTCGATATATTGGTACTTTAAATGCACATCGGTAGCAAATCTTCTTACCAAAAATTCAAATCAATTATGCCCTTCATCCTTTTTATACCTTCACCACAATGTTGTTGTCAGGGTATTATAGCTTTGTGCAGCCCCAAAAGTTTGTAACGCCGTGAAATATTGGTCCTAGATCCACCTTTAAGTATACCGATCGTCATATCTCGACTAGTTGAGTCCGTCTATTATATTTTGTAAACACGATACAGGCCACAGTTATGGACCAATCTTCACAAAATTTTGCATGCAGGATGGGTTCTGACCAATGAAAACCCCTATTGTTTTCGGTAAACATCGGTTAATATCTAGGGGATGAAATATACCAAATACTTATTTTTTATCGGTTTTGTGGCCGCAATTATGACCCAAACATCGCAAATTTTTACATAGAGTGGGGGATCGGGCCAAAGAATAAGCATGCCTGTTTTGATAAGGATCGGTAAATATTTAGCGGATCAAATGGACCCTGACTTTTGTGTGAAAAATTACAAAATTTGTATTGTATAGCGTACAGATTTACCCCTGAAGGACATAGACCTGAAAAGTTGTTGGTATATCCAAGGGCAGTGGTTGACCTTTAAATTGATACCAATTATGTGGTCGTATGTACTCAGATGTGGAAGTTACATTTAAATATTTACAGGTGCTTATGTATTCAGATATTATTTAGTAACCTTTTAACACACTAGACGGCGGAAATATAGCGCTGATCGCTTTAAAATGTTCCATGAAGTTCCAGTTATGGTCAAGGACAACGCCTACAATTTTCGGTGACGATCAGATAATTATATTGTGATGAAGTGGACCTAAAACTTAATTTTTGTGTTTTTTTTTCGAGTCGATCTATAGGCTCCAGTGGGAATAAGAACATCACAAAACAAGCTAAGGGAATCTGGACAAGTAATTAGAAGGGCTGTACTGAACATTAGTAATAATTGTCGACCTCTTGTTGGTCCAGATGGTTCAAATATCGCGAAATATTGCCCAAGCTCAGAATTTAGATCCACAGAAAGTTAGTTTTTCGTGGAATTGTGTAGGGTATCATATGGTTGGCCCCGTCCGACTATACTGCTCCGCTCACTGGTTATATATTTATATTTATGTCTTTGTGCATATGTTTGTAGCAGGCAAAAGGAAACGAGATAGGCACATGGTTCCTTTTGAGAATATCCATAGAATCACTTTCTGAGTCGATTTATTCATGTCCTTCCTTCCGTCCGTCCGTCTGTAGATGCTAAATTGTAAACAAAGTTCAGGTCGGATTTATAATCCGATTTGGATGAAATTTGACTCAATTCACTTATTTGGCCCAAGGACGACCCTGTTGAGAATGAAGAAAATCGGTTCAGATTTAGATATAGCTCTCATATATATTTTCGTCCGATTTAAGGTAAATGGAGCACCAAAGTCCTTATATATCTTTAGATTAGCACGAAATTTGGCACAGCGTAAAGAATTAGGTCTGGAATGATGTGTGTTAGGTTTCGTGAAAATCGGTTCATATTTAGATATAGCTCCCATATATATATTTTCGTCCGATTTAAGGTAAATGATGTACCAAAGTCTCTATATATACTTCGAGGTAAATAGTGCACCAAAGTCCCTTTATATGCTTCGATTTGCAAAAAATTTGGCTTAGCGTACTAAATTGAGTGAGTTTCGGGAAAATCGGTGGAGATTTCGGTATATCTCCCATATATATGTTCGTCCGATTTTATTTAAATGATGCACCAACGTCCCTATATATACTTCGATTTGCACGAAATTTGGCATAGCGTAGCATAGCATATTAAGATATAGCTACCACATATAGATTATATTTTTAACAACGCGGCGTACCGAATAGCGTGTACCAATTTTGCTTTAAATCGTTTTCCATAAATTTTCCCCATGTTACGCAGACGGCTCTAAATCTGCTCGAATGAAATTAACGTTAGGATACGTTGGAGAAAGAGGGAACATAGACATGCAATTGTTAGGATACATATGTACAATATACCCAAAGTGGTGAAGGGTATCATATAGTCGGCCCAGTCCGACTTTACTACTTTCCTTAGTGGTTTGGATTTCCATTGGGTAGAAAATTTCCCTACCAAAAATATATTTTTTCCAAAAATATAATTTTTAGCTGAAATTTCCGGTGTTCCGGGATCTTGGTGAATAAACAAACATCTTTCGAGATAGTTTCCAGTATATATTTATGATTTAAACATCGCTGCAAATCAAAGGCCTCACGTAATATTCAGTCTCACAGATTTTCGACCCCGGGTGCAATCTGAACTTTCATTTCCACCTAAACAACTTGCCAGCAGACAATTACCACATGATGATGCCGACCTTTTTATATGCTTCACAGCATGGTGGTACAGTGTTTATGTCTTTGTTTGTAACAGACAAAAGGAATATGCATAGAATCACTTTCTGAGTCGATTTATGCATATCGTCTGTCCATGTATTTTTGTGAATAAAGTACAGGTCGCATTTATGATCCGATTTGGATAAAATTTGGCACAAGTCACTTATTTGCCCAAGGACGAACCCTATTGAAATTGTTGAAAATCGGCTCAGATTTAGATATAGCTCCCATATATAGTTTCGTCTCATTTTATCTGAATGGAACACCACACTGCCAATATTGGTCCGAATGAGACAAAATTTTGCACAGATTGATGTATGCGAATCGGTTCAGATTGTTGGAATCGGTTCGGATTTAGATATAGCTCCCATTTATAGCTTTGTCCCATTTTACCAAAATGGAGCACCACACTGCCAATATTGGTCCGAATTAGACATAATTTTGCACAGAGTACTGAATTATGCGAATCGGTTCAGATTTAGATATAGCTCCCACATATAGTTTCGTCCGATCTTAATCTGAATTGACTTCCACAAAACTTGACACACGTTAGGCTTTACTTACTTTAATACATTGCACAAAATTCTGTCCAAACTTTGTGTCTTTGGTGCGCCATTTACTGAAATATATGTCGAAATATGTCCTAATATCAGTACCTCTTGCAAAATTGTGTGCCAATCGGTTATATTTTGGGCCTTCGGTGCAACATTTGCTTAAAATCGGACGAAAATGTGTACGGCAGTTATATATAAACCTGGGCCGAATTTTGTGAAAATCGATTTTGTGAAATTCGTTGCACTAATATCGGACGAAAATATATATATATATATGGAAGCTATATGTAAAACTGAGCCGATTTGAACGAAACTTGGCACACATCATTACAAACACAATATGCTTTAGTACTCCAAATTTCGTCTTAATCGAAAAAAAACCTTGGACGAAGCTATATCTAAATCTGAACCGATTTCAACGAAACTTAGCACACATCATTCTAGACCCAATTTAATACGCTAAGCATAATTTCATGCAAATCTACAGAAATATAAGGGCTTTGCTGCGCAATTTACATAAAATCGGACGAAAATATATACGAGATCTATATTTAAATCTGAACCGATTTCAAAGGAACTTAGCGCATGTTATTCGATACCAATTTCTTAAACGTTGGGAGTTTGGTGTAGCATTTACATCAAACCGGAAAGAACAATATATGGGAGCTATATCGAAATCTGCAACGATTTCAACAAAACTTCGCATACATTAACCTGGACCTAATTCAGTACGCTGTGCAAAATTGTGTTCCAATCGTGCCAACCTAGGGAGTTTGTTGCACTATTTACATAAAATCGTACGGAACTATATATATTTTCATTTCAATAGGGATCGTCCTTGTGTCAAATATGGGATCATATGGATCATGGGATCAATGGGATCATAAAATGTGACCTACAATTTGGGGGTACCGTTATATGGAGGCTATCCGCAAAAGTGGACCTATATTTATAATTCTTATACCCACCACCATATTGTGGAGTGTATATTAAATTTGTCATTCCGTTTGCAATACGTCGAAATAGTCACCGGAGACCCATAAAGTACATATATTCTTCATGAATATAAAATTCTATGTCGATTTACGCATCGCAATATTTAAGATAGAGCTCTGAAATGTTGTACAGACATTGCTAGGATGTTTGGTGTTGCAAATGGGATATATCGGTAATTTTGTATTTGAAATTATCATTGTATAGAACATCTCCTTTTTTTGACGAACTGACTGTAATTTTATATTTTGGGTTCTCATTGTATAGCACACGCCCGTACAAAAATTATTAATATTGACCTAAGCTTAAGGTTAGCCCCCATATTACAGTACCAATAGTCGGTATTTTGGACACGTTTTCCAACCGAATTTCTGCAATTTGGTACTTTGGGTTTTCATTGAATAACACATATCCCTACCAAAAATTATTAATATTGACCCAATGAGTTGGCTGTAATTTTGTATTTTGTGTTCGCATTGTATGACAAATCTCCATATCATAAATTATTAATATTGAAGCAAGTTTCAGGGTTTCCACCATATAACGGTATATTCGGCATTTTGTGGATTTTGCACACGCTTTTCCACCGAATTTGCTGTAATTTGGTACTTTGGGTTCTCATTGAATAACACATACCCGTACCAAAAATTAGTAATATTAACTCAAATTTCATGGTAGCCCCCATATAACGGTAGTGCCCAGTATTCGGTATTTTTTAGATTTAACTCATTTCCGTACTAAACATTTTTAAAATTGACCCATATTTAAGGATAGTCCCAACAATATGGTTCCCTCCTGAATTATTGGCATCTTTCAATCAAATTAGCTGTAATTCGCTATTTGTGTTCTACATTTTGTAGGGTCGGAAATAATTATTTCGATGAGTTACAAACGGAAAAACAAGCTTAATATACCCTCCCTACTATGGTGGAAGGTATAAAAATATATATCTGCAGCGATTAAAAATCCTATGTCTGAGAGTTTCCCTAGTATTTGCTCAGCCAATAGAACCGCTATAACTATGTCAGTACTCTCTCACATATTCATCCCCTTTCCTCTAGGCTATTTTATTTATTTGTTTATAAATATTTTTGACAATAATTTATTTACCAGCAAATCAACAAACAATTTCATAACGAAATTCCAAATAATCGCTGTAATGTAAGTCCCAATTTATATTAGGCGAGTTTACTTGCGGCAAGTCTTTGACTGTAGGAGAGAGGAGCAAGGGGAATAGAAATGGAAAAAAATTGCTCGTACCGACAATTTTCTGGCAATTCGTTTTGTGTATTTCGTATTTGTTGACATTTTATATTTATTTACATGTGAAAAAACTATTGACATCAAATGAAAAAAGAAATATTTTCGAAACCGAATTGCCTTGTATAGACGCATGGAGCAAGTTCAAAAGGGAACGATAATAATTGCCGCAAGTAAACTCGCCTAATATAAATCTGGACTAATACGATATTGCCACTTCAGAATATGAAATCCAATTTATATTGTCAAAAATTCATATTTATGTTATCAATAAAAAATATGAGATATCATCTGTTATATTTTCATATTTAATATTTATCCACCCACTATTTTAAAAACTATTCGAAAAAAAGAAACCAAACAAATGGTACGACTACACACCCCTTTCCGAACAATCGCATTCTGTTATACTTCCTCCACTAATGGTGTCAAAGTTTAATTCCACAAAATATTTTGCTGACATATTTCAAATATTATATATATGTATGTATGTATGTATGTATGGAAAATTGTCATTTACACACACACAACAAAGCCAATGTGGAATGCATGCCAAGTATTTTGCCTCATACTCCCCCCCATTTCTATCGACGATTTTAGTTTTGTGTCAGAGCAAAAAAGGGTTAATTGCAGTATAAATATAGTTTTTTTTCAAATGGCATATTTTCCTGCCATTCATTCCATTTGTTCGACTGTCGGTTTGAGATAGACAACCAGCCAGCTATCAAACGTTAATAGCCATTCATCATATTTGAATATGAAATGTTTTATGGTTATTTAACATTGTGTTGAATGTAGAGAGACAAATTAATGTCATCAATCACAATTAACTAGTAGTTTTGTGTAATATTACAAGAACACTAACCGGCAGGGGAAGCAAAAAAATGTTTAAAGCTTTTTTTTTGTGAAAAAATGACATTAAAATCATTTAGTTGTTTTTCTCTAAAATATAGAGGAAATGAATCAGAATTTAACAATAGAATATTGGTGAATGGTAAAGAATGGTAGTGTTAAGAAACCTTTTTTGGAATGCTTTGAATTGCTGAGTGGTTTTTAAACTTAAATCCCAGCATTAATGCTTATATGGTGGTCGAACTCTAACAAAAATACAACCAGATTATAAAAACCAGTAAGAACAGTAGTAAAGTCGAACTGGGCCGACTATATGATACCCTTCACCACTTTGGCTATATTCTACATATGTATCCTAACAGACGACGCGTTTTTGTTATATATTTATATTTAAACCGATTTCAGGAAAACTTGCCAAAGACAAATTTATATTACATCAGTACGTTGTGTAAATCGGCCTAGCTATGGATCTTTTCACGAAGCTTAGCAACATCATTTTAGACTTAATTCAGTACCCTATACCAAAATTCGTGCAAATCGAAAGATATATAGGGTCTTTGGTGCACCAATTACCATAAAGCGGATGAAAATATATATGGGAGCTATATCTAAATCTGAACCCATTTTCACGAAACTTGGCAGACATCATTCTCGATTTTATTCATTACTCTGTGCCAAATTTCGTGCAAATGAAAAGATTTACAGGGACCTAAAATCGGGCGAAATTATATATGGGAGCTATATCTAAATCTGAACCGATTTTTACGAAACTTTGCACACATCATTCTAGACTAAATTCAGTATGCTATGCCAAATTTCGTGCAAATCGAAATATATATATAGGGACTTTGGTGCTCCATTATCATAAAATTGGACGAAAATATATATGGAAGCTATATCTAAATCTGAACCGATTTTCACGCAACTTAGCACACACAATTCTAGACTCAATTGAGTACGCTGTGCTGAATTTCGTGCAAATCGAAAGCAATGTAGGGGCTTTGGTGCACCATGAACAGAAAATCGGACGTACATATATATGGGAGATATATCTAAATCTGAACACATTTTCACGAAACTTAACACACATCATTCTAGACCTAATTCAGTACGCTGTGCCAAATTTCGTGCAAATCGAAATATATATATAGGAACTTTGGTGCTCCATTAACCTAAAATCGGACGATAATATATATGGGTGCTATATATAAATCCTAGAGGATTTTCACGCAACATAGCACCGGACGAAAATATATATGGGAGCTATATCTTAATCTGAACCGATTTTCACGCAACTTAGCACACACAATTCTAGACTCAAGTAAGTACTCTATAAGAAATTTCGTGCAAATCTAAAGATATATAGAGACTTTGGTACACCATTTACATTAAATCGGTTCGTCCTTGGGCCAAATAAATGACTTATGTTAAATTTTATCTAATTCGGATCATAAATGCGACCTATACTTTATTTACAATTTAGCATGGACCGACAAATAGACGGACGGACATGCTTACATCGACTTAGAAAGTGATTATATGCATATTCTCAAAAGGAACCAAGTGTCTATCTCGTTTCTTTTGCCTGTTACAAAAAAATAAATACATAATTTCCTGTACCACAGTGTGGTGGAGGGTCTAAACACGATGTTATGTTCGGCCCGGCCAAACTTTTTATACCCTCCACCATGGGGATGACAATCAAAATGTCTAAAATTAATGGGGGGCTCTTAGGAGAAAACCGTGTCCAAAGTCCCTAGAATGGAGTGTACTGTTAGGTACCGCTACCCTAAAAGTTGGGTCAATATTCATAAGTAATAATTAATTTTTGGTATGGATATGTGTTATTCTATGAGAGCCCAAAATACCAAATTACAGCCAATTCGGTTGGAAAACTTGTCTAAAATACCGAGTATTGGGGTACTGTAATATGTTGGCTACCCTTAATCTTAGGTCAATATTAGTAATTTGTGTACGGGCGTGTGCTATACATTGAAAACCCAAAATACAAAAATAAAGTCAGTTCCTTTAAAAGACGGAGACAATGCTAGACAATGAATAATATTGATAAAATGCCTGATGGAAAGCGTGTTCAAAATCGCCAAATTACCGAGATATGTCATTTGCAATACCACATTCAAGGAGTACCGGGAATGACTATGCAAAATTTTAGAGCTCTATCTTAAATATTGTGATTTCTATTGTGATCTCAACAGACGGACATGCGTAAATCGATATATAACTTTATTCTGATCAAGCATATATATACACTATGTGGGGTCTTCGGTGAACATTTCGAGGTGGAGGGTATAAAAAGCCGTTAAATTCTGGCGAGTCGAACTTTTTATACCACGTAGGGTGCATTCAAAATTCCTTTAGTTGTTATTTGATAGTAGGTTGTTTGTGCTCCGAAAAAATAGTATTCCAAATCAACGACACTCTAGTTGTGGAACTTAAACGACACCTTTTTAATTTACTTTTTATTTACCAGGAATCTGATATTTCAAATTATGGCCACTCCCAATTCGGTTAAAAAAATATTAATATCGAAAAAGAAGCGGAACCTTTATGTGGGGTTTTATCAAAATATGGAGCTATACATATGCCAAACCGTAACCGTAACCGTTAATATGAAATTCCCGATAGAGTCCAAATTTTTATAAAAATGAAACTAATAGAGTAACAGATATAATATTATTCTTGATCCATATGTCATTTTTGAAATACCTAATACAATTTGCTTATTTTGGATCAGAATAGAATGAATTATTTAATGGTAAATATTTGCATCAAGGCCGATGTCAATTTAATCATAGATTCGAATTAGTAACATTCCCCTCTACAATGATTTCTATCAATTCACCTGCTCGTCATACATTTGTTTACTCCGTATTTGTATTCCTGCTCAATTCCAACTAATTAGTTTCGCTAAGCATCTTTCAATGACAAACCTTTTCCCCCCAATTCTTTTGGAATGTAACCACCATACAATCCGATACCTATTTAACGTAACGACCACATTATTTTCGAATATGAGAATATAAATGTCAATGTGTATGTGTGTGCGCGCACAACCAAATAACGTCCTGATGTACACAAGTTGCATGATTATCCTTCTGTATAGGTAAAATATTAAGACTTACATTCACCACATTATGTGGTACTGAAAGAGTGATTTCCTAGAAATCACCAATGAAAACCTCATCAACGAGGGCACACACACTCGCTCACTTGAATGGATGGATAGATGGACTGGATGGATGGTTGAGTGAATGATTGTAAAGAAAGGACAACGAAAAAAAAATAATAAATATTTTTCTTGTTACGACAAAACAAGTATTACACACACAAAAATAATATACTTGAGGGGTTTAATCAAAATAAAATAATAATAAGGACATCATTATGGTCCATGAAGAACAAAACACAGAGATAAAGATGACTCATTGGGTTACATGGTGTATATCGTAAAAATGGTTATGCTCTTGAGTAACAGCGTTGAAGTCGATATTATTTTACTTTTTTTCATAATTTTCTGCTGTAATTTCATGTAATGAGAAATAGGAGACACATCAATATGATTGTGAGTGAGAGAGAGAGTGAGTATGAGAGGGTGTTTGTGTGTGTACTTGTTAGATAGTCAACGAAATACTAATGATGACACAATTTTAGGATGCGGTTACATTTGATTGTGGTATTTTTTGTGTGATGGCCTGATAAGTTATCAAGATGTAGCAAAGTTATAAAAAATGAATAGTTTTTTTTCGGTTGTAAGTGGTAGATAAAATGCATAAGATGTTTGTCCGTCCAGACATGTGTACTTCTTATCGATAATGGTATGAAAAGTACATGAGGACATTTACACATTTCGAGTGGTAAGGTTAGTGCTTTGTAAATGGAACGACTCACATAAAAAGGAGTTTTGCTGTAAGAGGATTGGAATTTAATTCTTAGCATATAAAATTAATATATAGTGAAGAGGCCAATAAAATAATCTGACGACTCATCAATAATTTTTTAACAATTGGTTTGCAAGGATATGTCTCGTAATGCATAATTTTAACTATAGAGGGGTTAAAACAACCTCATGATCGGTTCAGAAGGAAGTAAAAGGGATATAAATAAAAAGTTGTTCCTATATGCAAAATGCGTGACACGTCATTACAATCTAATATATCAAGTTAGAGCTAATGTGGTCGCAAATCGTGCCTAAAACCCCCGAAATACCAAATAATAGAGGGACTCATTATATGGGAGCTTCCCAAAAACATGGGCCAATATTATTAATTTTTTTGTTCATAGATTCTTACTGAAAGGAGAATCCTAAATACAAAACCAGTAAAGAAAGTAGTAAAGTCGGACGGGGCCGACTATATGATACCCTTCACCACTTTTGGTATATTCAACAGATGAATCATAACAGACGTCATTTGGTCAGATATAGGGTGGATTTTTCTTTGGTGAACCATTTACTTAAAATCGGACGAAACTATATATGGGTGATATATCTAAATCTGAACCGATTCTTACTATACTTACCAGACGGTACACTATAGTAAATTTAGTACATTGTGCAAATGTTTGTAGCAAACGGCCAACTTTTGGGTCTTTGGTGCGCCTTTTACTTAAATTCTGACGAAACAATATATAGGAGCTATATCTAAATCTAAACCGATTCCGACTAAACTTGCCAGTAGTTATGTTATAGTAACTTCAGTACGTAGTGCAAAATGTTGTGCCGATTGGACCCACCTTGACGAAGCATTTATATCCAACCTTCTAGGTTATACTAACTTCAGTGCGTTGTGCAAAATTTGTGTTAATTATGTGTAAAATCGGACAAAAATGTACTTGTAGAAGCTATATGAAAATCTGAACCGATTTCAATGAGACTTGTCAGAGATTATCTTATATTAACTACAGTTCATTGTACCAAATTGTGTGGCAATCAGACAAACTTTAGGTCTTTAGTGCACAATTTACATACACTCGGAAGAAAAAATATATATGAGCTATATCTAAATCTGAACCGATTTTCACGAAATTTAACACACATAATTCTAGACCTAATTCATTACGCTACACCAAATTTCGTGCAAATCAAAAGATATATAGGGACTTTGGTGCAACATTTACATTAAATCGGACGAAATTATATATGGGAGATATATCTAAATCTGGACCGATTTTTAGGAAATTTAACACACATCATTCTAGACCTAATTCAGTACACTATACCAAATTTCGTACAAATCGAAAGATATATAGGGTATTTGGTAGACCATATATATTAAATCGGACGAATATATATATATATATATATATATGGGAGCTATATCTAAATCTGGACCGATTTTCAGGAAACTTAACACAAACCATTCTACACCTAAGTCGTTACGCTGTGCCAAATTTCTTGCAAATCTAAAGATATATAGGGACTTTTGTTCACAATTTACATGAAATCGGACGAAACTAAATATGGGAGATATATCTAAATCTGGACCGATTTTTAGGAAATTGAACACACATCATTTTAGACCTCATTCATTATGCTATGCCAAATTTCGTGCAAATCGAAAGTTATATGGGGACTTTGGTAAACCATTTTCCTTAAATCGGACGATAAGCTATATCTAAATCTGGACCGATTTTCAGGAAACTTAACACACATCTTTCTAGACCTAATTCAGTACTCTGTGCCAAATTTCGTGCAAATCTAAAAATATATAGGGACTTTGGTGCAGAATTTACCTTAAATCGGACGAAACTATATATGGGAGATATATCTAAATCTGAACCGATTTTCTCGAAAATTGGCACACATTATTCTTTAACTAATTCAGTACACTGTGACAAATTTCGTGCAAATCGAAAGATCTATAAGGACATTGGTAAACCATTTACATTAAATCGGATTAAAATATATATGAGAACTATATCTACCGATTTTCACGAAAATTGTCACACTTCATTCTGCCCCATATACCTTAAATCGGACGAAAATATATTTGGGAGTTATATCTAAATCTGAACCGATTTTTCCCAATTTCAATAGGGTTCATCCTTGGGCCAATTAAGTGAGCTGTGGAACCATGTGTCTATCTCGTTTCCTTTTGCCTGTTACAAACATATTTGCACAAAGACATAATATCCTGTACTACAGTGTGGTGAAGGGTATAATTACAGCCAATTTGGTGGAAAAACGTATCAGAACTTCCCAAAATACCGAAAATTAGGATGTTACGTTATATCGCCTTAAAAAACAGAATATTGAAGGTACCGTAATTTGATTGCCGCTATGATTTCTTAAGCTCCTTGTGTTATGGCGGCAATATTTTCATTAGTTCTTATACAAGGTATGCGGATATTATTCTTCACTTCACTTACTTGTCCCAACAACAAGCACAAGTCGTATTTGTATCCGAATATAATTTGGTACGACTCATTCTATGGCTTTAAGGCTAACCCTTTTGGTGATAATCGGTTCAAATTTAAATTTAGCTTCCATATATACTTTTGTCTGATTTCACGATGGTGCACTAACAACACATCGTTTCCGATTAAGTCAAGAATGGCAATCGTGAATTGGTTCATCATTCATATCATTTCATTCGATTTCATGTACGTGGTATCCAAATGTCTATTACTCGGTAATGACATAATACAATCGACCTGCAAGCTCTGTGTTACCTCACAGAAACACAATTAATTAATATCTACTTCTTGTTAATTCATCTTGGCCTATAATTATCTATACCCTCTAGGTTGAGAACATTTTTAGTAACTGGATTTTGACAAATATTTTATTTATGTGGGACACAAAAAATGTTGAAATAACATTTCATATCTAACGAATTTAATTATTTATGTTTGTATGACATTTTCAATTGACCACAAATACCCTAATATATTGGTCAAATTTACAAAAATTGCATAAGAAGTATAGATCCAATAACCACTCGTTCCATCATATCCTTATAGGTATATCTTTATCAAAAATTCACACAAACAAGAAAACAGTTTAAACTTCAATAAAGGATTACCTAAATATCTTATCTCAACAACATAACGGAGTTGTCAAAATAAACACACTACGGGTGAGTTGCACATGGCCACATAACCTTTAACCATAAATATTACGGGCATATAACTTGTTGGTTTGTTTCTCATATTCTCTCTCTTTCTCTTCTACACATACAAACCAAAAACCTTACGCTATATCCTCCTCCGAAAAGAAGGTATTACTGTGGCTTGTTGTCGTGCTAATGCCAGGATATGCCTTGGCTTTGGTTAACGGCATGGCATGCAACCATGATGATGATGATGATGATGACGACAAAGACCGTTATTTATTTTAACCAACCTTTATGTTATGATGGTATCAACTTCATCATAATCGACCACTGGCATCTTTCTTTCTTTCGGTCATGCTTTTGGCAGCTCCCGATATGAAGAGTGGTCATATTTTATTAAGGGTCAGCACCATAACCACACAGTGGCTACTTCCTCGTATCCGTTCGTATTTCATATAAAGATTTATCTTTGATTTCTGGTGGCCAAACCAAAAATAAATAGGGAAAGAATAAAAACAGAAGAAAAACTGAATTGCAAAATGGTAATTTAAACTTCTCTTTAGTTGTATTTGTTGTGTGTCTGTGTGTATATTTTTTGCAATTTTATATCCTTCTACTGGCTTTGATTTCGTGTTACATGCAAAACTCTGCCACCTTGGTGGAGTGTAATATTTTTTTGTTTACCAAGGCATCTCACAGGAACCCCGTAGTGTGGTCTTTTGGTTTACACTGACTGTTTCATTTTGTTAGTTTTTTTCTTCGTGGCGAAAAGAGAAATTAAAATATTTTTTGTTTTTGTTTTTTTCGTTTAAGAAACGATTATCTTTTCTATTAAAAGAAATATTTTTGTGGTGCTGGTCATAAAAAAGGGTTGCCGTTTGCATATCATATTTATATAGCCTCCACCACAACGAGTGGTGCAACGCCTCAGAATATTCACCAGAGAAACATCCAGGTATATTTTTGACAAGAATAATATTATCTGTTGATTTAGCAATGCCAGTCTGTCTATCTGTGAAAATCACTATAAGGTTTCTTGGCTCTATATTTGTGTTCTCTGCGAGTGGAAAATTATCCTACCAAAAAATATTAATATCGGACGATCTTTGGGCACAGATATATATATATATATATATATATAATAGGTATAGGTACTATAGGTATAGATCCTACGCTCATTTTCTAAACATAGTGCATACATATTAACATTACGAAGTGGTTGTTATCGGTCATTTCTGGACCTTGGCGAGTAAACAACTTTTTTCACAGAATAACTTTAATATATTTTTGAGAAAAAGCATGTCTTTTGGTCCTCTCAAAATTATAAATAGATATTCCATCCAAAACCGAACGCGACCGGACTTTAATACCCTCCTTCATAAGGTGCACATTCAAAATAACTTAAATCGATGGGGATTATAAAATTGTAAATTGTCAGCTGATTGTTTTTGCTATAAAACAAAGCAAATAGCAGATTACAGACGCTCGGTTTGGAAAACTGGCCTAGGATCTTTAACGTACCGACAATTTGGCGAAACCATTGTAAGGGGTTATTTAATCCAAATATTGTGTAAAGAAGTTTTTCATTCACCGGAAATTTGACATGTCAACTTATAGCTACTTCGATGGAAAATGTCGATAAAATCTTTAAAATGCCGACATGGAGGCAATGACAATACTTGTTGACATAAAATGCCAGATTACAGCCACATCGTTTGGGAAAACCGGCTAAACTATTGTAAGGGGTTATTATAACTTCAGAGCCTATACTGCAAATATTCCGTCGGCGGTGGGCATGATTGCCGATCACTGGAACATCAGAATACCAAAATTCCAACGCAATTAGAAAGAGTACATATCTGGCTCTTGTATTAGCTAGGGTTATTTGTCTTCGATCAAAAATAAGCACAATGCGGACTTATGAAAATTATGTATTGGAAAAATAACATATTTTCGATCAAAAACTAAGCAGGACAATAAGGAAGATCTTGACCGATTTGGTTCAGAATAACGTGTAGATTAAATTATTATATTTTGAGTTATCGTGTCCGCCATCCCTAAAACACTATTTTTAGACCAGCAAGGAAAGTTCAAAAGTCGGACGGGGCCGATTATATGATACCCTTCACCACTTTGGATACATGCAAGACATGTTAATATCTACAATATCCTGACATATCCTGAGATGAAATCGGGCGGAAAACCCATACACATACCATTCTGAAATCAATGAAAAATTGCATGTCAAACGGACAGACTTGGATTCTTTGGCGTACCATTTGTATGAAATCGAGTCAAATTATGTATGGAAGTTATATATATAAACTCATGGACCTAATTCAGTAACCGTTGCATACACCATTTGTTTTTTGTAACCACTATATTCAATTTAATAACCTCTGCCAAATTTCGTGTAACCACCATTTACATAAAATCGAACGAAAATATATATAAGACCTACATAAAAAAACTGAACCGATTTCAACAAACCTTACCACGCGTCATTTTTTTCTCAATAGCATTCAAAAATTTTGTCTCAATTGGACAAATGTTGAGAGTTTGGTGCATCATTCACAAAATATTCTAAATCTGAAGCGATTTCAACAAAACTTTGCATACATTAGTCTGGACCTAATTCATTGCTCTGTGCAAAATTTAGTGCCAATGGGACAAATATTGGGAGTTTGGTGCATCATTCACATAAAATCGGACGACTATATATATATGGGAGCTATATTGTTTTTGCAAAATAGTCTGGCTTAATCCCAGTTTGTTGTTTTTATAAAAAACAACTATTTATTAGTGGGGAATGATGGCATTGTCCGCCAAGGGGTAAGGCAGGGAAGACTATAGTTTCGGATCTCGCCACTGATCCTCATCAGTTCCCTTAGTTTTTTTGTTGGGATATTCTCCCCAGAAGCTATTAATAGCTTCTTCACAAAAAACCTTTCAAACCCAAATGTCTCTTGTGACAATTCGAAGTTCTTACGTTACCAGCGATACGACCCCAATGAGAAGTTCGTTTCGTTGACGCCTGACTTCGTGGTCAACAAGGCATTTACAGACAACTACATTACATTTCCCACTGCTATGTGTCGTCACTTTGTGACGAAAGCACATAACGTTGTTGTTGGTGTTGCTAGTTAAAGCAATAAACCAAACAGTATGACCGTGCCTCGTCTACAACTTCAGTAGTGTTGGCGGGTTATTTGGGATACCATTTGTATTTTGTTTTAGCAAAATAGTCAGGCTTAATCCCAGTTTGTTGTGGGGAATGTATGGCATTGTCCGCCGAGGGGTAAGGCAGGGAAAACTATAGTTTCGGATCTCGCCACTGATCCTCATCAGTTCCCTTAGTTTTTTGTTGGGATATTCACACCAGAAGCTATTAATAGCTTCTTTACAAAAAACCTTTCAAACCCAAATGTCTCTTGTGACAATTCGAAGTTCTTACTAAGCCTGACTATTTTGCAAAAACAAAATACAAATGGTATCCCAAATAACCCGTTAACACTACTATGGGAGCTATATCTAAATTTGAACCGATTTTCTCCAATGTCAATAGGGTTCGTCCTTGGGCCAAATAAGTGAACTGTGCCAAATTTCATCCAAATCGGACGATAAATGCGACCTGTACTTTGTTAACAAAAATACATGGACGGACGGACAGATGGAAATGCGTAAATCGACTCCGAAAGTGATTCTATGCATATTCTCAAAAGAAACCATGGGTCTATCTCGATTCCTTTTGCCTGTTACAAACATATGCACAAAGACATACTTCCCAGTACCACAGTGTGGTGAAGGGTATAAAAACGCGTTTAAAGTTTGAGAATCGCTCAATTCGTCGATTGATACTGACACAATAAATCGGCTACATCTTCAAGAGTTGCTGAGATTTTTACTTGATATTTCAAGGACACATACTTAAGTAGTTATAGCTTCAAATTAAATAAAAATAATTGATTTGATTTTTTGAAACGTGTATGATGAATATTCTGCAAAAGAATCTGGACAGTCAACATTTCAATTATATCGGTTAGAAAAAGTGTTTTGGGCAATCAACATAAAAAAAAATTGTCACGACATGTAGATTATGGACATATATTGTAAAAAGTTCTGCAATTATGGTTTTTATCCTTCCAGAACCTTCAACGCCAACTTTGGCTTGAAGTTAAAATCTTTAAAATCCTTCCATGGACCTGGAAAGAAAAAAAGACTTTTCGTCCCCGAAAATGGGGTAAGACTTTTGATCAAGGAAATATACCAAAACGCCGATAAATAAAATATTCAATACCAAACATCCCAGGTAAAGCTCATTTATTTGGGCAACATTGATTGACATTTGTGAAAATCGATTCAGATTTAGATATAGCTCCCATATACAGTTTGTCTGATTCAGATAAAAATTTGCACAGTATACCAAATTGAGGCTAGAATGCCGTATATACTGTATTGAGTCCAGAATTATGTGCGCTAAAGCGGTTCAGATTTAGATATAGTCCGAATACCGAAATGGACCTAGAATGACGTCTGTTGAGTTTTATAGAAATCGGCTTTGATATAGATACAACTCCCATTGTCCAATTGACACAACACTTAACTGAAATGGATTAAGACATAGCCCCAAGATTTTAGAGATGGCAACCCTCTATTTATACCCTTCAGCACTCTGTGGTACAATGACGAATCCTATTGAAATTGGTGAAAATCGGTTCAGAGTTAGATATAGTTCCCATATATATTTTCGTCGGATTTTATGTAAATGGAGCGCCAAACTCCCAACGCTTGTCCGAGAGCATCTCTTGTATATATCCTAAGTTGTAAAGGGTATCATGTTGCCGGCTTTGTCCGATTTTTGTACTTTCCTTATTAGTTTATACTCTCCAAGAATCCGAAAAGCTAAATTACAATCACTTTAGCTGAAAATTTATCCTCTGACCATAATATACCCCAACATATCTAACATTGACACAACATTCTCCTTCATTCTCCAAGAACCTAGAATAGCAAATTGGACTTGAAAATGCTGATAAAACCCTAAAAATCCCAAAAATGGGTCGGGACTTCGATATGAAATTTAACTCAAAATATTGTCCCTTTTCATCCCTCCAATGACTCGAAATGCCAAATTGCAGTCCCATGGCTTCGAAAATACCGGGAAATGTGCCGGGACAAGTTCATTATCTGTTCATCAATATAACTCCTTAGCAAATTTTACTTCTTCCAAAAAAATCCATATTGGCAATCCTCCTCTCCTTGAATTTCCATTTGTAAAACAAAACAGAAACTTAATTGTATAGTTGTTGGTGGTATTGGTCCAAGATGCTGATAGCAATATATCTTTGGTTCATACTGCGGTGAATTCAATATATACCCAATGCACAACAACAAAAACAAAAAAAAAACCTATTTCTTTTTATCAAAATTCTACTGGTATTCACATCAATTGACAAGTTCGTTTCGGTTTATGTTACGTTTCAGTACCAATTTTTTTTTTGCAGTAGTGAGTGGTATTTGTAGTTGTTGTTGGTTTTGTCGTTTTTGAAGTTCTTGTTATGGAGAATTGCAAAAAAGTAAAAAGAGTGGTGGCACTCTTTATTACAATCTGACAAAAATGTCGATTGCAAACTAAGGATATGTGCGAGTGTTTGTTTTCATGTGTGCCATGGTATGCTACTCTCCTGAGGATGTATTAAATTTCCTTCTGGAGTTTTTTCCACAGTTTGTTTGTTTGTCGTCATAGTCGTCTTGTAAAAAAAAAACTGCAATGAAATCGGCCAAAGTGGAACAATCACACATGTACACATTCTGCATACACACACAATACTGTACGTACATATATCGGATACCACCAGCCTGTAACAACAGCACCTCCAACAATGTTTGCATGCTTTATAGTTTATGGGTATTAAGTAGCGTTTTTCTGGGTTTATTTCATGCCTTCCTTCAATCTTACGGCCGTTTGTCCAGTTATGGTGGCTTTTTGTCCGGTGTGGTTTATCCGTTTTTTTTTTTTTGTTGCTGTTCCTCCTGGTGCTTTTGTTTTGATGCTGAAACGTTTTACGTTGACTGACCAATTTCTATCAAATTTCATCACGAATGTTTTTATGGTAAATTAATTTATTCCTCCAACCAATTAAGAGTAAAGATTTTTGTCCAACATACCGCACGGGTGCTTGACTACGTTGTGGTTACCAGTCGCTGTCGTCGTCGTCATCGTCATCTTTTTGTTTGTCATTGCATTGTAAAAATTTTAATTTATTTATAGACCATTGGAAATGTTCGAGTTTCATAGAAAGATTTCAAAAGAATGCAGTATGGAAATAAATTGCAAACATGAATGTCTAGTCTCTGTGAGTCATAATACTGATTGTTAATTGAAATGATATTGATTACAGGGGGTAGTGATAATTGGAATTTGAAAACAACGATTGTTTAATTAGAATTTACAAATCGTATTAGTTGTCAGCAACCACTACGGAATATATCAAGTATAAATTTCTCAGGGGCCACATTTTTCTAATGTAGAATTTAACCAGAATCATTTAATTTTCTCCAGGAAGGATTTCAACATACCCAAAATTAGATTTCTGAAAAAAATATTTTAAAAATCCACGCCTTATATATTTCTCAGAAAAAAGTATCATATTATAGTCGATTCGGTTGAAAATGCTAAAATGACGGTACCGCTCTCTGGGGGCTACCCCGAAACATGGGCCAAAATTGATAATTTTTGGTGGGAAGATTTTCTGCAAAATGAGAATCCAAAATATAAAATATGAGCTATTGGAGCATTCGTTTGAAAAACGTGCCCACAGGACTAAAATACTGTATAATGAAGAAGGCTAAAACTCTATGGAAGCTAAACCGAAATATTGACCCATATTAATAATATTTGGAAATAATATTTATAACAAATTAAGGGCTACTCTAAAAATGGATCAATATTGATCCTTTTTAGTAGAAAGATTTTCTGCCCATTGAGAACGTATAATATAAAATTACAGCAAATTATGTAGACTGGGCCGACTATATGATACCCTTCACCACTTTAGGTATATTCTACAAATGTATCCTAAAAGACGTCGCCTTTTCGAAGGAGCATTGACATACAATTGAAGGAACTTAAATATGTGATGTCATTCTGCAACCTATGCAATGTTTAAAATTTAATCTCAATCAGACACCCATTGATTATTTGGTGTACAAACAACATGAATAAGTCAAAAGTATATATAGCAGCTATGCTATATCTTTATCTGAACCGATTTTAAGGAAACTTGCAAGCGATTAATTTATATTAATTTCAGTACATTGTATCAATCGGCCTAGCTATGGACTTTACATAAAATTTGAAATACATATAGGAGATGTATGTAAGTGTAATTCAGTACGTTATGCCAATACTGGTGAAAATCTCATAATTTTCAGGGACCATTTATCTAAAATCGGGCGAAACTGTATATGGGAGCTATTACTAAATCTGAACCGATTTTCACGAAACTTAGCACACATCATTCTAGAGTTAATTAAGTAAGCTGTGCCAAAATTCGTGCAAATTGAAAATTTTTCAGGGACTTTGGTGCACCATTTACCTAAAATCGGGCGAAACCATGTATGGGAGCTATATCTAAATCTGAACCGATTTACTCGAAACTTAGCACCCTTCATTCTATACTCATTTCATTACGTTGTGCCAAATTTCGTGCAAATCGAAATATATATAGAGACATTGGTGCACCATTTACATAAAATCGGATGAAATATATATGGGAGATATATCTAAATCTGAACCGATTTTCAAGAAATTTTACACACACCATTCTATACCTAATTCAGTGCACTCTGCCAAATTTCGTGCAAATCGAATGATATATAGGGGCTTTGGTGTACCATTTACATAAAATCGGACAAAAATATATATGGGAGCTATATCTAAATCTGAACAGATTTTTAAGAAACTTAACACACATCACTCTAGACTTTATGCAAAACAATATGCCAAATTTCGTGCAAATCCAAGGGTATATTGGGACTATGGTGCACAATTTACATAAAATCGGGCCAAAATATATATGGGAGCTATATCTAAATCCGAAACGATTTTTCCGAAATTTAGCACTTATCATTCTAGACCAAATTCATTACGCTATGCCAAATATCGTGTAAATCGAAGGATAGGAAGGGATTTTGGTGCTCTATATACCTAATATCGGACGAAAATATATATGGGATCGATATCTAGATATAAACCGATCTTCACGAAATTCAACGAACGTCTTTCTATACTTAATTCAGTACGATATGCCAAATTTCGTGCAAATCGAAAGATATATAGCCACTTTGGTGCACCATTTACCTTAAATCGGACGAACATATATATGGGAGCTATATCTAAATCTGAACCGATTTTCGGCCTTGGGTCAAATTAATGAGCTGTGCCAATTTTAATCCAATTCGAATCAAAACTGCGACCTATACTTTGTATACAATTTAACATGGACAGACGGACGGACGGACATGCATAAGTAGACTCAGAAAGTGATTCTATGCATATTCTCAAAAGGATCCATGGGTCCATCTCGTTTCCTTTTGCATGGTACAAACATATGCATAAAGACATAATACCCTGTACCACAGTGTGGTGAAGGGTATACAAATCCACCTCTTATGTGGGCCTCTGAAAAAATTATTTTAAAAACCCACGCTTTATGTGGGTCTCTGAAAAATTATTTTAAAAATCCACGTCTTATGTGGGTCTCTTAAAAAATTATTTTAAAAATCCACGTCTTATGTGGGTCTCTTAAAAAATTATTTTAAAAATCCACGCTTTATGTGGGTCTCTTAAAAATTTATTTTAAAAATCCACGCCTTATGTAGATTTCAGAAACAATTATTTTAAAAATTGTATTATTTTAAAAAAGCTTATGACATTTTGGCCTGCATAACATTACGGATGCATAACTTATCTCCATTTGTATTTAATTGTATATGGATTGACATAACCTATCCAAATTTAAT
This sequence comes from Musca vetustissima, assembly GCF_032173495.1. Taxonomy (NCBI): domain Eukaryota; kingdom Metazoa; phylum Arthropoda; class Insecta; order Diptera; family Muscidae; genus Musca; species Musca vetustissima. Next base: position 29,013 of record NW_026884501.1, on the reverse strand, counting down.
ATAAATGCATATGCCTTAATGGCATTCCAGCCGTTTCCTTTAAATGCTAATTAATATTGTTTTTTTTTTTTTCATTAGAAGTTTTTGTGTGGTCTTGTAGCCAAGAGAATTGCTTGCTTGCTTTCAAATAAAATAAATTATTATCCGCTGAAGTTTCCGTTGACATATTTTTCTCATTTCATTTTTCTTCGGTTGTGTTGCTGATGGCTAAATGTCCATTAATCATAAACACTTTCAGTTTCAGAAAAACTAAAAAAAAAAACGAAACATGGAAATATTCAGTATTGTGACAGTCACATATTGGTAGAGAGAAAAAAAAAAACTGAAACAACGACAAAATGTCAAAACAGTAGCAAATGCATAAAAATGAATTTTAAAATTATTAACATGGCAGCAATGGCAATGCGAGTCATGTTAAAATCTCAAACAGGTGTCATTAAAATTTTGACTGGCACATTGCCGCTGGATGATGAACAGATTTTGCGTTTGTGACAAGCGTCAAAAATAGACGATGTAGAGATAATGGTTAATGGAATTTATGACAAATACAACACATCGGGCATATTGTAGAATATTTTTTCTCAAAGAAAAAACACAAGTTTGGATAGAAAATCCAAAAAAAAAATCTTATTTTCTTAATTTTTATTAAAATATTCTTGCCTGATTTTCATAACGTTCGATCGCGTTGATATGAGACCACAGGGTCTATGATTTATATGGCGGTGAGGTGAGGATACCCAAATCACTATTTAACATAATTTCTCCATAATTCATTAACCTAAATAGTAAAGTGACAAGAACTCAACTAGCTGGCTGACCAATCGACCGGCTGGCCAATCGTCCACTTGTACCTCAAAAACCAAAATTTGTTGGTTAACAAAAAAATGCCATCAGGTCTTAGCGCCACACACACACACTTTGGGCCTAACACAACAGACCCCATGTTGACAATAGCCGAATGTCATCTAAATCAATTATGGCCCAAAGAGCATTGCTATGAAAATATACCAGACCAAACAATAATTAATAATGTCTTGATTGTCCTTAGACGTAAAGAAAACAAACATGTAGACACACCAGACCCACCCTCATAGTGGCTGGCCAAAGATGACATGTTGTTCTATGAAGGAAAACCCATAAAACTACTCAATATGAATTTTAAATACACAAATTCAAGGAATTCAACAATTGGAGAACAAAAAACAGCAACAACATTCCTCAAACAAGGTGGAGGACCTTTTATTTCATCCTAACCAGAAAACGAAAAAACAACAACCAGTCGAAACGAATTCAACTTACATAATAATTAATGATTACATACAGCTGAGGGAAAATAAGAAGAAAACAACAAACATACTTACATACACGTGTCTCTCATACTGCTAGGTTATTCCTCTTCGTATGCAGGGAATATCTAATGATCGATATCTTTGATGAACAATGACCTATGAAGAAACCCTATGACAACAACAAATTTTTGTACACAAACCATTTTTTAAGGCAATATGACACACATTGTTCGTTCCATATGACAATAGAGGACAATAAACGCACGCTGATGAGAATTTTAACACGCCAACCACATGATGTGAAGAACAAAAGAAAATCAACAACAACCAACGGTTTCGAGGAGTCTCAAAACACTTAATGATTTGTTGTTTTTGTATATCGGAGAAAAATCACAACAAATTGTGGGAAGTGATTTTAACTTCAACAACAACGTCAGAATATTTTCGAAACCATAACAAACCTAAACCAAATTTCCCAGACTAGAACTTGTATACTCTCGAGAACTATGTTGTACTCTCGGGAACTATGTTGTGAAGGTTACATAAGTTTGTGTAGTGCCAAGAGTTTATAACGCCATGAAATATTGGTCCTAGATCACCTTCTAGGGTACCGATCATAATATCTTTACTTGATTATAATATCTCGAATGGATGTAGCTATGTTGTCTATCCGTTCATTATAACTTGTTATTTATGGATCAATCTTCGACAATTTTTGCAAGAAGATTCAGTTCTGGTCATCTTTGTTTATGATCGGTTAATATTTTGTGGATCCACTGTACCAAAAACCTTATTTGTGTCTGTGTTTCCTGTACCTCCAAAGGGCACAATTATGATTCAGATATAGCTTACATATATATTTTCCTCTGATTTTACGTAAATAACGCACCAAATTACCAAGGATATAGCTCAGGTACCCAAAGTTTATCCTATTGCGATGACATTACGGCCAGTGTAATTGCCATTTTATAGGTAACTTCATAATACCTCTCTCATAAAAGTCCTGCTCTGTATTTGCAAAAAAACTGTAGTAGTCGATTTTCACAAACGTCCCTAGATAACAATTTTTGTCATTAAAGAAATTTTTCAATGCAAGATGCATTAAAACTTCCCAACCAAGCTCCCGAAGTTTCGGGCGAGTCCCTGTAGATGTGTGTGGTCGGGCGTTGTCCTGGTGGAACAAGACGCCTCTCCTGTTGGCCACTTCTGGCCGTTTGTCAATTGTCAATAGTTTAAGACATTTGCTTTAGCTCCTGGGCGATGTCTGCTAACATGTCGGTCAACTTCGACCACTTTTCCGATTTCGAAATTTTCGACGACCGGTCTATCAGTGCGAGGAGCATCTTTAACATCAAACATTCCTGAACTGAATCTACGAAACCAAAATTGCACATAATTGGCTGTTACAGTATCGGAACCATTTACAATTTTAGCCACTTGGCTTGCATTTTTATACCCTTTACCACACTGTGGTGCAGGGTATTATGTCTTTGTGCACAAGTTTGTAAAAGGCAAAAGGAAACGAGGTAGACACATGGTTCCTTTTGAGAATATGCATAGAATCGATTTCTAAGTCGATTTATGCATGCCCGTCCGTCCGTTTGTCTGTCCATGTTAAATTGTAAACAAAGTACAGGTCGCATTTATGATCGGAATTGGATGAAATTGGACAGAGCTAATCAATTCGGCCGAAGGACAAACCCTATTGAAATTGGGAAAACTCGGTTCAGATTAAGATATAGCTCCCATATATATTTTAGTCCGATTTAATGTAAATGGTGTACAAAAGTCCCTATACATCTTTCAATTTTCACGAAATTTGGCATAGCGTACTGAATTAAGCCTAGACTGATGCGTGCAAGTTTTCTAAAAATCGGTCCAGATTTAGGTATATCTCCCATATATATTTTCGTCCGATTAATGTAAATGGTGTACCAAAGTCCCTATATTGACGCCTCCGAAGAATAGTATGCTAAGTCTGAAAAGTGAGGTTTTCAGTAGAAGCTTTCAAAGTATGGAAGTTTGTTGATTCTTACGTGCCATGACCCACATTTTTGCTTATAACTTTGGTTTGGATTGGCCGATGATTACCAAAATTTCAGAGAATTTAAATTAAGAACCGTAGTATCTAATAAAAAACGTGAAGAACTTTAAAACGTGCTAAGTCGACTTAGCATACTATGGTTCGGAGGCGTCGATATATCTTTCGTTTTGCACAAAATTTTGAAATTTTGAAAATTCTAGAATGATGTGTGCTAAGTTTCGGTTCAGATTTAGATATATCTACTATATATATTTTCTTCCGTTTTTGCAAAATAGTCAGGCTTAATCCCAGTTTGTTGTTTTTATAAAAAACAACTATTTATTAGTGGGGAATGTATGGCATTGTCCGCCGAGGGGTAAGGCAGGGAAGTCTATAGTTTCGGATCTCGCCACTGATCCTCATCAGTTCCCTTAGTTTTTTGTTGGGATATTCTCCCCAGAAGCTATTAATAGCTTCTTTACAAAAAACCTTTTAAGTAAAAGGTGCACCAAAGACCCAAAATTTACAAAATTTTCCACATCGTACTGAAATTAGTAACTTCTGTCAAGTTTTGTAGGAATCGGTTCCGATTTAGATATAGCTCCCATATATAGCTTCATCCGATTTTAAGTAAATGGTGCACCAAAGACCCACTGATAGCCGATTGACACAAAATTTTGCAAAACGTACTGAAATTAATATATTCTTGCATGTGGAAATTTTTGTTCAAATCGGTTCAAATTTGGATAGAGCTACCATATATATTTTCTCTCGATTTTAAGTAAATGATGCACCACAAACTCAAAATGTGGCCGATACGCACAAAAAATACTGAAATTAGTATAACCTAACCTGTGAAAAATTTCGATGAAATCGGTTTAGATTTCAGTATAGATTTTATATATATTTTCGTCCGATTTTATGGAAATGGTGCACCAAACTCCTCATGTTTATCAGATATTTACCCAAATAATCAAAGAGAGTCCGATTGATATTTGCTTTAAATTTGTTTACACTATTTTGTTCCATTGTAAGAAGCAACCCTATATCTGACCAAATGAAAAATTTAGTATAGGTTGCAGATTGACATGTTTATGGATCCAATTTCATTTACTGGTCCTTTTGAATATACAAAAGTGGTGAAGGGTATCATATATAATTAGATAATTAGCTATCTAATTATCTATGTTTCCTGCAAAAAAACTCAAGTTTTAAACTGTAAGGACAGTAGTAAAGTCGGACGGGCCGATAATTTATTATTTAATATTTTTATTAGGTACCAAATCCCCCTACTCTATTCGCTTACTTTTTTGGTATTATGAGTTGTAATTGGGTACCAAATCTCCCTGCTAAAATGACCAATATTGACCTAAGTTTTTCATATGACTCTCTTACTTTTTGACATTTGCCAGCAATACAGCTAATTTCTTCCCACCCTGTTTTTAACAGGGAACACTTCTATAATCAAGCAAACAACCGTATTTGGCCCCAACTTTCATTGTCTTAATTACCCAACATATTGGCCTTGTGTAACGTCTTTTTACCACTCAATTAAGACTTTCGTAATTAATCACTGCAGGTTACTTTCTTTAAGATTGTCAATGAAGTATGAAAGAAGAAACTTAAAGGAAGTATAGAATTTCAGTGCAAAGGAACTCTCATGTATGTACGTAATAAGTAGTAATAACTTGGAAGAAGAAGAAATTAATAATGTCAAACATCAGTGTGAAAACTGAAACCATAGGAAGAGAGCAAAATATTTTCACTTTGCTACCACATTGAAAGCGAACTCTTCAACCTGTAATTATTAACCCTAATTTTTTCGACATATTAAAAAAACAGCTGTGATTCTTTTTTGGTGCTTGACTGGGATCCAAAAATAATTCTCACAACAGCTGTGGCTCGAAATTCCGCCCGACAATCTGGGTAATTTTGTAAAGCATGAGAAATTTTGCTGGCACTCAAACAAAAAATCAAAGATGACAATTTTCTTTTCCTTGTTGTTGTTTTTTATTTATTTTTTGCAAAAAAGCGGTTTAAACGTTTTTTGAAGATCAGTTTACCATCTCTTTTGTCATACAAAATGCCAAAACGCCAACCCGAAAAGAAAAAGAACTTAAGATCATTTACCAAAAAATTATCTTATATTCAAAATCAGCAGCATTCATCCTTTAAGAGTCCCTCTCACTCTCTTTGTCGGGATATCGAAATATAATAGAGATCAGCATCATCATCTCAATGATTATTGAAAGGTGGAGGGTATGGCATTTTTGCATTGTCAACAGATGTTGACAATGACAGAGAAATAGAAAAATCCATAATCAGGTATTGAGTCTTACCGCCAGTCAGTCCACATCCTAATGGCTGGTTTGCACGCTGGATGGCTGGCGTTTATGTTAAGCCTCTAATACCCCTCTTTAGCAGTGGCGCACTTATTCTTTGAATAACAGCTCCATAACAAAAGCCAGCCAGCCTAGAAACTCTTCTAGATTTCTGCAGTCATTGTCTTGAGATAATGTGATAAGAGTTTCCTTAAAACCGCCTTCCAAATATTTTCAAAACCAAGACGACAAACGGCTCATGGACGTTTGGACGGACGGTATTGGTAACAAAGACTCAACGACTCAGCTTATTTGCGCTGCTGCCTGTTGAATGAAACTAAAATAGATCAGTTGTTCGAGATATAGGATCAAAGTATTAGCATCTTTTGTCAAAATGTAAAGAATTGTTCTTGTTCTGTTCGTATTGTTGTTGTCGAAAATTGATATTTTTGTCGTTGTTATTGTTGTTTGTTGTGGTGGTGTTTGGCATGCCCATTGGTTTGGCGTTTTGCTTCGTTTTTTGCTAATGATAGGTTTTAAGTTTGAGTTGTTCAATGTGACAAGGAAACGGCGACAACAACAACGTCGTAGCCAACATGTTATTAAATCCTCATAGAACAGTTGACAAACCCACCAAAAAGTATTGGTTACAATCAAATGACGGCGGTTTTTTTTTGCAGTCATTTTAGGGAGAGATCAGGATTGTGAGATCATTTTGCCATGATACCTACCTCTATTTGCATGACTATGAACGTGGATCATGCGGCGTCTTTCGTAGTTTTTTAAGGAGAGGGATTTAAGAAAATACGATTTAGCAAAGGACGATGATCTCAAAAATGCGATTAGGAATTAAAGGACTAAAAGGATCTTAAAAGCAAACCGCTAAAATGCAAAACAGAAACGATTTAGGGGATCGATTTCATCTTGTAATGTAATGGCGTCCTTTCGAGGACTTGAACATAATTTGTCATTTACCGACAAATTAGCAACATAGGACAGAAAGAACCCATAAAATCCCATATATTCACTGGGGTAGAAGTGCAAGTTCCACATAGGTAGAAATTTCAGTTATCACCTAATGAAGAATTTCGCTAGTGAAGCCATGAAGATATTTATACAATTACGTATTTATAAATATTTATATTAATTTTGCCATTCCGTTTGTAACTCATTGAAATATTAATTTCCGGCAAAAAATTCTAAGACGTAGTACTCAGAAAATCTTCTAAGTGAATTTAGATGGATCGCCAAAATTTAGAATAGAGTTGTCTTTTAACTGCACACAAATCATGTTGGAAGATGGGCTATAGCCCTTATATAACGATACCCCTAATATTTTAAAGGTTTTAAACAAGTTTTTAATGGTAATTCTATGTTTTTGGTCCTCCTTGTATAACAAATCTTCCTACCAAATACCATAATTATGAAAATATTTTCCCGGTGGCACAATATAATGGTACCCACAAAATTTTGGTATTTCGTTTTTGAACCGAATGGGCTGTAGTTCGGTAGTTTGGTTTGTCATAGGGTAGAAAATATTCCCTATAATCTTCCCTTATATTGTTGAGCAAGTTTTCCAACAATTTGATATATATGAGCACAAATTATCCCATGACATTATTTTTCAGAGCAATAACATAGTCAAATTTAATGACTTTGGAATGCACACCACGTGGTTGAGTTCGAACCGTTTAAACATATCGGTTCACTCCTTTTTATACCTCCCCCACAACATTTCGCTTTAATTAAACAATATCATGTGAACGGACTATCCGATTTGCATCAAACTTTGCAAAGCCCATTGTTCCACTCCCTCTGGTATCTTCCTCCGAACGAATCAAAATTTTCAATATTTATAAATCCAATATTAAACTAATGGAATGCCCAATTTGATCCAAACTTTACACATCGTAATAATTCCTTCAAACTCGAATTAAGCTCGAAGATGAGGCACAGTCCATTTGTTTGGCCCAGGGACGAACCCTACTGAAATTGAGAATAATCGATTCAGATTTAGATATAGTTCCCATATATAGGTTTGTACGATTCCGCAATAGTTCACCAAAGTAAAAATGTTTGTCCGATTAAGCTAAAGTTGTACACATTGTGCTGAATTAGCTACATATTGACGTACGAGAAATTTTATTGAAATCGATTCAGATTTAAATGTAGCTCCCACATATATTTTTGTCCGATTTTCTGTAAATGGTCCACTAAAGCCTTTATATTTTTTCAGATTGCTTGAAATTTACCATAGCTTATTTATTTAAGTCTAAAATAATGTATCCTAAGTTTCGTTGAAATCGGTTCAAATTTAAATATAGCTCCATTATATATTTTCCTCCGATTTTATGTAAATAGTGCACCAAAGCCTTTATATTTGTTTCCATTTACACGAAATTGTGCATAATGTATTAAATTGAGTTTAGAATTGTGTGTCCTGGGTTTCGTTGAAAACGGTTCAGATTTAGATATAGTTCCCATATATATTTGACTCCGATTTTATGTAAATGGTGATGTGTGTTAGTTTTTGTATAATTCCGTTCAGATTTGGATATATTTCATCCATATATATTTTCCTCCGATTTTATGTAATAACCACAAAATTTTGCATGGCGTATTAATATGAGTTTTGCTGATATCTATTCGGATGTAGATACAAATTTCGTCAAAACAAAGCATCAAATACTTAAAGTTTGTCCGATTGTGATGAAATATTATACAATGTAGCTTACTAAGTCCACAATGAAGTGTTTTAAGACTCGTTAAATTCAATGTAGGTTTAGATGTAGATTCAATATATTTTAGTCCGATTTCTAAAAAAATTGTACCCAAAATACCCAACATGTTTTCGATTCAGATGAAATCTTTGACTGTGCACTTAGCTGTAAAATTTGCTTCATGTCAGAACAGATTTACAAATCGCTCTCATACATAGTTTTGCTCGGTTGCATACAAATGGTACACCATAGACGCCAAGTCTGCACGATTGACATGGAATTTTTCAAAGATTTTAGAAGAACGTGTTTATGGATTCAATAAATTAGTGCATATATCTATGTAGATCACATATAATTTAATCCGATCCAATATCAATGATCCTCTCTGTTGTCCGTGTGAGCATCTGTATGTATCCAACGTGGTGGTGGGAATTAAATATTCGGCCCGTTCTACTTTTAAACGTTCCTCACTGGTATATGTCACCCGCCATTTTCGGAATGTTCAGGGTCAGAACTGAGGGTCTATATATTGGTATTTCATTTTTCCGGGCCTTTTATATAGGGACAGTGAAAACATGGATATATAAGAATTGTTATTCGAAGATGCGTTGAACTCTGAAAATGTGGAATGTCATTTAATCTGGAAAACTCTGCACATACTCTCTCTCCCTCTATTTATACCCTTCACCACACTGTGGTACAGGGTATTATGTCTTTGTGCATATGTTTGTAACAGGCAAAAGGAAACGAGATAGACACATGGTTCCTTTTGAGAATATGCATAGAATCACTTTTTAAGTCGATTTATGCATGTCCGTCCGTCCGTCTGTATATGTTAAATTGTAAACAAAGTACAGGTCGCATTTATGATCCGATTTGGATGAAATTTGGCACAAGTCACTTATTTGTCCCAAAGATGGAAGAAAGAAATTGGGAAAAATTGGTTCAGATTTAGATATAGCTCCCATATATATTTTCGTCCGATTTAATGTAAATGTGGGACCAAAGTCCCTGTATACCTTTCGATTTGCACGAAATTTGGCACAGAGTACTGAATTAGGTACAGAATGATGAGTGGCAAGTTTCGAGAAAATCGGTTCAGATTTAGATATAGCTCCCATATATATTTTCGTCCGATTTAAGGTAAATGGGGCACCAAAATCCCTATATATCTTTCGATTTACATGAAATTTGACATAGAGTACTAAATTAGGTCCGGAATGATGTGTGCCAAGTTTCGAGAAAATCAGTTCAGATTTAGATATTATTCCCATATATAGTTTTGTCCGATTTTATGTAAATGGTGCACCAAAGGCTCTATGTACCTTTCGATTTGCATGAAATTTGGCACAGCGTACTGAATTAAGTCTTGAATGATGTGTGCTAAATTTCGAGAAAATCGATTCCGATTTAGATATAACTCCCATATATAGTTTTGTTCGATTTTATGTAAATGGTGCACCAAAGTCCCTATATATCCTTCGATTTGCACGAAATGTGGATTTATAAGTAAATGAAGAACTCAAGATGTGGCCGAATGCAAAAAACATATTGAAATAAGTGTAACCTAACATTTGACAAGTTTCGATGAAATCGGTTTAGATATCGATATTTTGATTTAAATTTATTTACATAATTTTGTCCCATTGTAAGAAGCAACTCTATATCTGACCAAAATTTAGTAGTATAGTATAAATTTAGTATATGTCCTTCAAACATGCGACGTCTTTTAGGATTCCATCTGATAGTCGGCCCCGACCGACTTTACTACTTTCCTTACTGGTTTTCTAATAATTTTCGTATTTAGAAATAAATGATTTGTTCATGTATTGTGTTAAACAATAAATTCGTTGAGAGGTGTTGAATATGGTTTATATGGAAAATTTCGTTGTTTCAATGCCTATATCAGTAGATGTATATCTGTACATGTGTTTGAACACAATGAGGATGCTTTACATACGATTACTGGCGCCTATTTCTCAATTCAATTTTAAATATTTTTCATCATTTCATTTTGTTACTCTTCTTCAACACCCAAAAGATTTTCGTAATAATCTCAAGATTATTTCCGGATTAAAGGTGAGGAAACATAGATAACGACATGTGTAGGGATTTAAAAAAATCGTTGTGAGTAGCAAATACATTACAACCTGTGGACATGCGCAACTGATATATATGTAGGTAGGCATAATCTAATGTGTTATTGGAATACGATTTGAGTAGTTTGGAGGTGTATATTTACCACGAAAATCTCCAGAAGATGTACACTTGATAAAGTTATTACATTCCATACGGTGGCAATGTTGTCGATTGAGCCCAGATAAGACCAAGAAATGTGGTATAGATTTGCAACGTATTATGTATGATATGTGGTGTGGGTTTTGAAAACCACACATGATCTACCATCTTCAGATACAAATCTAAATACTTGGGTAATATTTAATACACCAGAAATGCAGGGGTATTTTTCTCCAGGTGCAAGTCAAGATGAAATCAAAAGATCTATTCTGCTAAAATCTAAAAACACGTTTGCATATTTGAAACACTAATTTATTTTTTTGATGTGACACTTTCAATTTTATGTTTTAAAGTGGCCATAGTTTTGTGGTTTATTATGTTATAATTAATGCAGCTACTTGATTATGTTTCCTCCCACTCACAATGCACACGCCAACACACAACACCACTTGGCGCCCAATATCTCACCCACACCATATGCGCATAAAAACCATTCATTCTATTGGTATAGAACAAATGAATGACATTCTTCATTAATTCCATAATCAAATGCAAACAAGGATGGCGGATAGCAGCAGCAACAACATCCAAATTGACAACATTTGTTGCTGACATTTATTTCCCCTCATGAATATGATTTTCAACTAACAACATCGAAATGACTCTTAAAAGCTTCTACTTAGCTGTCCAAACAAAAGCAAATGTTAAATATTTTATTTTCCAACAAAACACTTAAAATTTTTGACAACTTTCAAGAGGCCACACTTTGCAATACAACAACAACAGCAACCGATTCAGATAGAGATAATCAATGAATGAATTAATGGCACATGCAGACATACAAATGTATTATGATTTTACAAAATTTATATTTATGAATTCGCCGAGCTATACAGTAGCGTCCATTAAAAGGGTTTTTAGTGGTCACCAAATTGATATATAATTCAATAAAAATTAATTTATAATGTCTATAATGTTGTTTTTATTAATTCGATTGCTGAAATATTGGCTGTTATTGATATTTATATGCGGTGATCAGCAGATGTTAATGTTGGCCATTAATTTGTTGTCAGTTGGACAAAATTTTAAATAAATAAAAGAAAGTGATGCTGAAATTTTAATGACAGCACATAATAAAATTTAGATTTACTTTCCATATTCTGAACCTATTTCAGAAGCTAATGTGGGTTCGCAACAAGCCGATTTTAAAAACCAAATCAGTAAGGAAACATCAAAAGTCGGACGGGGCGAAAGTGGTGGAGGGTATCAATTACTTTAAATCAATCTATAATATAAGGTAGCTATATATAAACCTCAACCGATTTTCACGACACTTGACACATCATTCTGACTTAAATTCAGTATGCCATGCAACATAAGAACTATGTACGCTATACCAAATTTCGTGCAAATCGATAGTTATATGTGGACTTTGGTGCACCATTTACATGAAATCGGACGAAACTATATATGGGAGATATATCTAAATCTTGACCGATTTTCACAAAACTTGGCAGACATCACTCTAGGCTCTATTCAGTACGTCATGCCAAATTTCGTGCAAATCAAAAGATATATAGGGACTTGGTGTACCATTTACATGAAATCGGACGAAACTATATATGGGAGCTATATCTAGATCTGAATCGATTTTCACGAAACTTAACACACATCATTCTAGACTTAATTCAGTACACTATACAAAATTTCGTGCAAATCGAATGATATATAGGGACTTTGGTGCACCATTTAGATGAAATCGGACGAAACTATATATGGGAGTTATATCTAAATCTGAACCGATTTTCACGAAACTTGGCAGACATCACTCTAGGCTCAATTCAGTACATTATACCAAATTTCGTGCAAATCGAAGTATATATAAGGACTTTGGTGCACCATTTACATGAAATCTGACGAAAATATATATGGGAGCTATATCTAAATCTGAACCGATTTTCTCCAATAGGGTTCGTCCTTGGGCCAATTAAGTGACCTGTGCCAAATTTCATCCAAATCGGATCATAAATGGGATCTGTACTTTGTTAACAAAAATACATGGACGGGCGGACGGACAGACGGACGTGCATAAATCGACTCAGAAATGCGATTATTCTTCTCGATTATTTTTGCCTGTTACAAACATATGCTCAAAGACATAATAAAAAGGGGTTTAAAAGGGGACCACCCCTAAAAGGGGGCGAATATTAATAATTTTTGGGAGGGAGTTTGTTGCCATATATGACGACAATTTGGTTGAAAAACGCGTTCAAGAACCCCAAAATACAGAAAATTGGGGGGTACCCTTATATGGGGGCTACCCGAAAAAGGGACCTATATTTATTATTTATAGTGGAGAGATTTGCTACCTAATAAGAACTCGACGTACTAAATTACAGTCAATTCGGTCGAAAAATACGATCAGAACCCCCAAAATACCAAAAATTTAGGAGTACCGTTATATGGGGACTACCAGAAAAACTAGAACTATATTTATAATTTTTAGTGGAGTAATTTGGCGCACAATAAGAACCCAATGTGCAAGATTTCAGAGAATTCAGTTATAAAACGAGCCCAAGAACAGCAAAATACCGAAAACTGGGGGTACCCTTATATGGGGGCTACCCGAAAAAATGGACCTATATTTATAATTTTTAGTAGAGAGATTTGCTACCAAATAAGAACTCAAAGATCGAAATTTCATCGAATTCGGTCAAAAATGCGATCAAAACACCCAACATACCGCAAAATTGGAGGTACCCTTATATGGACCCATATTTATAATTTTTAGTGGAGAGATTTGCTACCCATTAAGAACTCAAAGTACCAAATGTCAGCGAATTCAGTTAAAAAACGCGCTAAAGAACCTCAAAATACCGAAAATTGGGGGGTACCCTTATATGGGAGCTATGCCTAAACGTGGACCGATTTTCTCCAATTTAAATATGGTTCGTCCTAGGGCCAATTAAGTGACCTGTGCCAAATTTCATCAGGATCGGATCATAAATGCATCCTGTACTTTGTTAACAAAAATACATGGATGGACGGACAGACGGACATGCATAAATCGACTGAGAAAGTGATTCTATGCATATTCTCAAATAGAACCATGGGTCTATCTGGATTATTTTTGCCTGTTACAAACATATGCACAAAGACATAATACCCTGTTCCACAGTGTGGTGAAGGGTATAAAAATTGGTACCTAGTGAAAGTCGACTACTAGAGTAGTCGAGACTACTATGAGAGAGGCATTATGAAGTTACCTTTAAAATGGCAACAAATCAAGCAACAACACGGTGCATATTTGGCCCAAAATCGACATTCCGAAGCATGTAAAATAAAGTCCTACACTTCATATAAAAATAATGGATAGTCTTGTATGTGAATTGTTATGTATGTATTTAAATCCGGACATAATAATACCAATTGGTATGCTTCAGCACAGGATGCTGTCCACAAAATGATCTCGTATATATGAAAGAGGCGTAGATATATCTAAATCTTAACCGATTTTTGGCTTCTCGCTACACCATTTACATATAATCTTACGAAAATATATTTGGGAGTTTTATCTAAATCGGAACCGATTTCAACAAAACTTCGCATGCGTCTATCTGGGCCTAACTCAGTGCACTAAAATATATATGGGGTTTGTTGCATCATTTACATAAAATCTAACGACACTATATATGGGAGATATATGTAAATCTAAATCGATTTCCTCAAAACATGGACCTATTTCAGTACGCTGTGCAAAATTCTGTCTCAATCGAACAACTATTGGAAGTTTAGTGCATCATTTAAATAAAATCGTAGGAAAAAATATATGGAAGCTATATCTAAATCTTTTCCAATTTCAATAGGATTCGCCCTTGAGCCAAATAAGTGACTTGTGCAGAATTCCATACAAATTAGATCATAAATACGGCCAGTACTTTGTTCACGAGAATACATGGAGAGACAGACAGACGGACGGACAAACCTATTCTCAAAAGGAACCATGTGTGAAGGGTATAAAAATGTGCTTTGGAATTCTGAAGTTTTATTGCTATGTTTCGGTATCATATTATTATCATTGATTTGGTATTTCAAGATCTCACCAATAGATACCATACATATTGAATATATTGAAGAATTTTATGTATTTTGAAGTTTTTGTCCATCTAGAAGAGATTTAGCTTGCTATTTCGATTTTCTAGGGAAGTTAGTCCATATTTTGTCGTAGACCTCTATATAAAAAGTGCCACTCTAAGTTAGTACTTTAAAACTTTCGTTCATCGGTTAGAACTATCATGCAGAATTTGTTTGGCTAAACTTATTCTGATCCTCCATACATTTTGCATTTTTATGGCCTTATCATTCTGTCGAATTTTGGACTGGTTTGCATTTAATATACCAATAAATAGAAACTCAGTATTTGGGATATCATAGTGCAGTTTACCTATGGTAAGCTCAGTGCAACACTCTTGGTTGTCCAACCTATTTCCACAGATCGATATCTCAACACATGTTGTAACACAATGAAGCTATTTCACATAATTATCGGCGCCTATTTTTTTTTCAATTTGAATATAAAACATTTTTGTTTTTTTTTCATAAACTTCCCACCACAGAATATTTTCTTAATAATCCCAGATTATTCCCGGATTAAAGATCGGAAACAATACAAAACGGCATGTGTAGGGATTAATAAATTCAATGTAAGCCGAAAATACGTTATAACATGTGCACATGCGCTCCTACAGAGATATTATCAAGTGTGTTATTGAAATATGACTTAAGTGAACCCGGGGGAGTGTGTTTGGCCAAAAAATGACATGTAGAAGATGAACACTTGATAAAGATATTACATTCATGCAGGTGACAATATTTTTTCACAAGAGAGATTGATTTAGAAGAGATAACATGAGCGTATATGGTAAAGATTTGCATGATAATAAAATGTGTTATGTGGTAGTTTGGAAGGTCATATGTGTCTACTCAGGAAATCTTAAGATGCAAATCTTGGTTTCTTGATATTATCTAAGGATAACACCTAGACAAATGTGAATGTAGAGCATAATATAAGAAACTAGATATGTATATTAGAGGAATTTTAAGTAGTCGAAGACTAAAAGTTGTAATATAGGAAATTATGGTCCTAGGTCCACATATAATCAATCAATGTAAATTTTTAATTAATCTAAACGAAATGATTTTTTTGTTATTTTTATCTCTTTAAAGGTTCGAACTATTAAGATTGGAATCGATATGAATATTAATTTGTTGGTTCATCATAAATATATAACAGAAATTTCGAATTTGATCATATAAATTTAAACGTTACGTTGAATACATGTGTAGGTTTTTCGGATCTACAACTATATATGTACATATATTTATGACAACATAGTTGTGTGGTATATAATGAACAGGTTTTCATGGAAATACATAATGCATCATACACCATATCACGAAATCGTCTCCGAATTTTGACTTATCATGAACTGAGAGTCACATATGTATAATAAAAACCAGTAAGGAAAGTAGTAAAGTCGGACTGGGCCGACTATATGATACCCTTCACCACTTTGGGTATATTCAACAGATGTATCCTAAGATGTATCCTATCGATGCACCATTTATATAAAACCGGACGAAACTATATATGGGAGCTATATCTAAATCTGGACCGATTTTCACGAAACTTGGCAGACATCACTCTAAGCTCAATTAACTACGTTTTGCCAAATTTCTTGCAAATCGAAAGATATATAGGGACTTTGGTGCACGGACGAAAATATATATGGGAGCTATATCTAAATCTGGACCGATTTTCAGGAAACTTGGCAGACATCATTCTAGGCTTAATTCATTACGCTGTGCCAAATTTCGTGCAAATCGAACGATATATAGGGACTTTGGTGCACCATTTACATAAAATCGGACGAAACTATATATGGGAGCTATATCTAAATCTGGACCGATTTTTACGAAACTTGGCAGACATTATTCTAAGCTTAATTCATTACGCTGTGCCAAATTTCGTGCAAATCGAACGATATATAGGGACTTTGGTGCACCATTTACCTTAAATCGGACGAAAATATATATGGGAGCTATATCTAAATCTGAACCGATTTTTCTCAATTTCAATAGGGTTTGTCCCTGGGCCAAATAAGTGAACTGTGCCAAATTTCATCCAAATCGGATCATAAATGCGACCTGTACTTTGTTCACAAAAATACATGGACGGACGGACGGACAGACGGACGGACGGACAGACGGACATGCGTAAATCGACTCAGAAAGTGATTCTATGCATATTCTCAAAAGTAACTATGGGTCTATCTCGATTCCTTTTGCCTGTTACAAACATATGCCCAAAGACATAATACCCTGTACCACAGTGTGGTGAAGGGTATAAAAATCACCACACAACTTTATTAATTGAACAATAACTTCGCAAACTCGTACATACCTATGGTTTTAAGTATTGTTTAAATCTCTTTGAATGGAGATCAGGCCCATCTAAACAATATACTAAATCATCGACCATTGATTAGTTTAGTTTCATGTCATTGGATTGGGTGCAAAACGAAGTTCAGATTTAGAAACTAATTTCAAGGATATAAGCATAGTTCTGCCTAGGAGAGATTCCAACTAAGTCTTGTAATCAAATCAGTCGAACTGATTAAAAAACGTAGGATTTGCATCTAGAGACCTGTGACATAACCAAGTAGAAGGATTATCAAACGATCAGTGGCTGAAGATTAATTTTACAATATATACCCCTTTCCATTAGTCTTCGTTGCGTTTCCGTACGTGTTAATTTTTATTGCATTTATAAAATGTGGAACTTTTTTGTACCTCCACCAAAAAAGGTCCACATAAGGAGTGAAGCAATGAGTTTCATCAAACATGATCTTGTAAAAGGAAATAGAAGAAATCGCTTACTCCCTTTGAAAGTTATCGACTCAAAATTTTCTGATACGGAAACATGGGATCAAAAACCAATATTTCGATTTTCACTAAACTTGGCACACATCATTCTGGATTAAGGGGACCCCCCCATTCTCGGGGTCAAAATTTTTGTCGATATAATTCGAATCTACACTGATTAAAGAATGTCTCTACAAAATTTCAAGTGAAAATCTCAATAACTGTTGAAGATATATCCGATTTATTGTGTCAGCATCAAGTGACGGCTGAGGTCTTCTCAAACTTTAAACGCTTCTCTTTTGCGAATGGCGGGCACGATAACTCAAAAACTAATAATCCAATCTGTTCCAAATTTTGCAATTTGCATTATTTAGATTAAATCGGACGAAAATATCTAGAGCTAAATCGATTTTCACGAAACTCAGCACACATCATTCCAGCATAAATTCAGAACACTATGTCAAATTTTGTGCAAATCGAAAGATACATGTGGTGCACCATTTACATGAAATCGGACGAAACTATATATATAGGAGCTATATCTAAATCTATACCGATTTTCTCGCAACTTGGCAGACATCATTCTAGGCTCAATTCAGTACGTTATGCCAAATTTCGTGCAAATCGAAATATATGTAGGGACTTTGGTGCACCATTTACATGAAATCGGACGAAACTATATATGCGAGCTATATCTAAATCTGGACCGATTTTCACGAAACATACCAGACATCATTCTGGGCTCAATTCAGTACGTTATGCCAAATTTCGTGCAAATCGAAAGATATATAGGGACTTTGGTGCACCATTTACATGAAATCGGACGAAACTATATATGGGAGCAATAGATAAATCTACGCCGATTTTCTTGAAACTTGGCAGACATCATTCTAGGCTCAATTCAGTGTGTTATGTCATCTCTATCTCGTTTCCTTTTGCCTGTTACAAACATATGCACAAAGACATAATACCCTGTACCACAGTGTGGTGAAGGGTATAAAAATGAATTGGTCCTTTATATAGGGCATATTTTCTGCAAATATGTGTTTAACCGTCCAAGAAACCGAAACGTTTGATTACAGATTTTTAATTGAAAACCCCTAAATAGTACCGACAATGGTGCGGCACCTTTATATGGATGCTAACATGAACGTACATTACTAATTTTTATACCCTCCACCATAAGGTGGAATGTATATGGAATGTCATTTCGTTTGCAACACATCGAAATAGGGCTTTAAAATTTTGCGCTGGCGTTGCTATTACTCCCAGGAATAGCAACCATGTTTTGGTATAGGCGCATGTAACGGTACCCCCAAATATTCGCTATTATGGGGATTGGGCGCGAATCTCAAGTTCTCACGCGTAGACCCCATTTAATGGGTTTGGGCGTGTTTTTTTACCGAATTCGTGAATGCTGTAGAATGATACCATTCCATTTTCGGTGTTTTGAAGACTAGATCCGAATTTTCCAAACAATGGGGCTGTAATTTGGTAAAAGGAGCTGACATATATACAAATTTAAGCAGTGTTTATATAGGTCCTAATTTTGTATATAGCCACACTTAAAAGTTTCCCTTCTTTTTCTGTATTAATAAATTGTTAACCGAATTTTGACATGCCGTATTTCTGGTGTAAAAAAAAAAAACATTTTGAAACTCCTGTTATAATTTTCCAACTAGAGTGTCTGTAATTTGTAATACTATATTTTCAGAGCATTAAAACCTACTATCGCACTACACCATAACATAGACTCTATATAAATGTTCCGATCGACTTAAAGAATTCGGAATGCACCTAACGTGGTGGAGAGTATAAAGAGTTCGGCCCAGCCTAACATAACGACTTCTTAAACTTTACGATTTTTTAAGTTGTCTATATATTCTCATGTCAGCATCCAAAAACACATTTGAAGTTACTTCGGTGGGTTAGAGTTTCCAAAATACCGATAACGAAACGATGATACGGAATCTATAAAATCCGTGGACTCAATAATTGTTAGAAAATGTTGTCATGTAATGAGAACCAAACCAGTAAGGAAAGTAGTAAAGTCAGGCTGGGCCGACTATATGATACCCTTCACCACTTTGGGTATATTATACATATGTATCCCAACAGACGACGCGTTTTTGTTATATATCTATATCTCAACCGATTTCAGGGAAAATTGCTAGAGACTAATTTATATTACTTCAGTACGTTGTTTCATTCGGCCTTGCTATAGATCTTTTCACGCAGCTTAGCAACATCATTTTAGACTTAATTCTGTACTTCAGTAGTGTTGGCGGTTTATTTGGGATACCATTTGTATTTTGTTTTTATAAAAAAAACAACTATTTATTAGTGGGGAATGTATGGCATTGATTGCCGAGGGGAAAGGCAGGGAAGACTATAGTTTCGGATCACGCCACTTATCCTCATCAGTTCCCTTAGTTTTTTGTTGGGAAATTCTCCCCAGAAGCTATTGCTTCGATACAAAAAACCTTTCAAACCCAAATGTCTCTTGAAACAAAGCGAAGTACTTAGCTGACCAACGTACCCTATACCAAAATTCGTGCAAATCGAAAGATATATAGGGTCTTTGGTATACCAATTACCTTAAATCGGATGAAAATATATATGGGAGCTATATCTAAATCTGAACCGATTGTCACGAAACTTTGCACACATCATTCTAGACTTAATTCAGTACGCTATACCAAAAGATTTCCAGGGACTTTAGTGGACTATTTACCTAAAATCGGGCGAAGCTATATATGGGAGCTAAATCTAAATTTGTACCGATTGCCACGAAACTTTGCACACATCATTCTAAACTTAATTTAGTACGCTATTCCTAATTTTTTTGCAAATCTAAACATATATAGGGACTTTTGTACACAATTTACCTTAAATCGGACGAAGATATATATGAGAGCTATATCTAAATCTAAACCGATTTTCACGAAACTTAACACACATCATTCTAGACCTTATTCATTACGCTGTGCCAAATTTCGTGCAAATCGAAAGATATATAGGGACTTTGGTACACAATTTACCTTAAATCGGACGAAAATATATATGGGAGCCAGGGATGGTCCGTATGGCGAATTTTAAGGTTTTCGACTGTCAAAAAGGTGTAAACGTCGAAAACGTCATATACCTGTATAAAATGTAATAAATGTAGTAAACGTAATTTATTTGAATATTATTGCCATATAGAGTTATTTTCAGGAATATACATTATTTTTACATATATACGAGTATTCCTTACTAGAACTTATTAAAAAATTTTAAACTTTTTGGAGAATAAAATTTGAAATTTGATATGGATTTCCGTGAAGCATACGGAATTTCCAAATTGATTAATGGAAATAGCTATTTTGTCAAAAACCTAATGGTTTTGCGTGGGTTTCCGACGTTTCTGACGTATGTATTATACGTCGGAAATGTATGTCATTTACGTCACTGCTTCTGACGGACCATCTCTGATGGGAGCTATATCTAAATCTGAAACGATTTTCACGAAGCTTGGCATACATCATTCTAGACCTTATTTATTACGCTGTGTCAAATTTCGTGCAAATCGAAAGATATATAGGGGCTTTGGTACACAATTTACCTTAAATCGGACGAAGATATATATGGGAGCTATATCTAAATCTGAACCGATTTTCACAATACTTGGCATACATCATTCTAGACCTTATTCATTACGCTGTGCCAAATTTCGTGCAAATCGAAAGATATATAGGGATTTTATTACACAATTTACCTTAAATCGGACGAAGATATATATGGGAGCTATATCTAAACCTGAACCGATTTTTATGAAATTCTACACACATCATTCTAGACTTAATTCATTACGCTGTGGCAATTTTCGTGCAAATCGAAAGGTATATAGGGACCGTTTACATTAAATCGGACGAAAATATATATGGGAGCTATATCTAAATCTGAACCGATTTTTCCCAATTTCAATAGGGTTCGTCCTTGGGCCAAACAAATGAGCTGTGCCAAATTTCATCCAATTCGGATCATAAATGCGACCTGTACTTTGTTTACAATTTAACATCTACAGACGGACAGACGGGCGGACGGACGGGCGGACATGCATAAATCGACTCAGAAAGTGATTCTATGAATATTCTCAAAAGGAACCATGGGCCTATCTCGATTATTTTTGCCTGTTACAAATATATGCACAAAGGCATAATACCCTGTACCACAGTGTGGTGAAGGGTATAAAAAGGCAAAAAAAAATTGTCCTACAATACTGAATTTGGAGGTACAGTCATATGGAAGAACCCCTTAAATGTGAACCAATTTACCCCATCTTCACAATTGGTCTGTCTTCAGAAAAAAACGCTACTTAATCGACCTAGAATTTTACCCTGTGCAAGAAAAGATACTTTATAAGGTCGAAAATTAGTATTTCGATGAGTTTCGAACGAAATGACAAAATTAATTTTACCCTTCGTACTATGGTGCATAAAAACTCAATATTGTCAATATCTATTAATTATTTCAATCATTTTGTCCCGATTCGTATGTAATTACCGAGTGCAAAAATTTCTTTTAATATTTTAGCTTTTATTCCAATCTGCCAATAAAATTTTAGTTTTTTGCTGTTTTTTTCAGGCCCACACAAATGACGCCTCTGCATTAAAATTTCAGCTGTTTCAAATGCGTATAAACGTAAATCGGATTATAATGAAGCTATGTAAAGCTGCTGGTGTTCATGCTGCCCTCTCGTTCGTTCAACAAGGTGTGAATCTTCATGTTATTTAAAAGTCAACAATTATTGAGAATTTTTTGGCAGGTGTCAAAATAACAAGACATGATATAGACTGGCAATAAGTGGTCGTCCATACGGCGGAATGGTTGGCTTGCTGCCTTGGTTTCAAAGTGTTGGCAAAAAAATTGCATGTCATTTTTGTGTGAAATCATTAAATACAGATGAAATAACAGCAATTTAATGTTGGCTTATGGCTTGTTATCATTGGACCAGTTGCTCTGCTTATTCGTATGTGTCTATAAACAGCCCCTTTTTTAAAAATCCTTCTTGTGGTAAATGTGTTTTTAGCCAAAAGATTTCAAGTGTCAAAACCGACACTTCAAAAACCAACACCTTGTTTGGGTAGAAATTCTGGACTGTTTTTGTTCTCGGGTATCAACCCACAATCAAAAATCCATTCAAGACATCTGAAAATAATTAGGCTTCTCCATTTCATCTCGTCATCATCAGCATCATCAAAAACAGTTGGATGGACATTCAACGTTAGCATCATTAGTGTATAAAAGTGTGTGGTCGTCGAGGAGAGTGAGTAAAGCCCAAAAGCAAAAATTCATCTTTTATTTTTGATGTGAGATGATGTGTTGCAAGGCCAATCTAAGTAACACATCCATACTACGTAGGCAGGTAATAACTGGCCAACCATTCATCCATCCATGTGCTGCAGTGCAATGCCAGTTAATAGGCGCCAATCATAATTATATGGTACAGTGACCAAACATAATGTACAGTATCACAACAACAACACCATCAGCAAGAAGTACAACAATTAAGCAAAACGATAACAAAAGGTGTTAATGAAAAGAAACGAAAACTTCCAAAAAACTCATGCCGGCTTTTCAAATTACCCCAAAAAAAGAAAACTGAGATGGTTGAACACTCCCTCTAAACTAAAATTTCACAGTTGCACATTACCTTTCAACCTTTAATTTCCCTACCAAAAACAAAACTATCGAATATGCATTCGCTCGGTTAGGCGCTTCTTTGGTGTGTGAGCCTGTGTGTTAGGCTTAGGCATTGAAACAAGTGCAACATCCTGCTGGGCATTACCACCTTCGCATTTTCCCCTAACACCACTTACATTCGCCATAGGAAGCAAACGCCATGCACACAAAAAAGAGAATGTTGTAACTTTTGTTACATAGATTTACACCCTTCCTGACACCTGAACCTGTTACAATCTTTCGGTATCTCTCATTTTTTTTGCTTTATTATTCTCTCCAATATTGTTGTTTTTTTTTGTAGTTTTTTTTCAAGTCATCCCGCCTTTTCTTTTAACTCATGCCGAGTTAAATGTTTCAATACCCTGTTATTAGTATGGCTGGCAATAAATCATCTGCATTCGTGTAAAACTATAGGGAGTTTGAAAAAAATTTAGTATTCTTTTTTTCAGGGATTGAAAAATTGAAACATTCCAAATCAAACTAATTACAGCATTCGGAAAGGAACTAAACCTCAATGGACAGTTAATTGTTTTGTTGTTGGTATTTTTTTTTTTTTTTTAATTTTCACAAGATAACAGGTGTAATTTTTTGCACTCTCAGAAAAAAACAAATAGTTATGCCGACTTTTGGCAACATTTAATTGATTTTTTTTCAGGTAGAATATAAAATCAATTGAAATTCTACAGTTTTGTAAAAAAATGCATCTTCAGGAGAGTCGGTCCTTTAAAAAAAAAAAACTTTGTTTTCGGAAATTTAAATTTGTACCCCATTCCCCAACATGAGACTTTTGATGATTTTACTTATGAACTAGGATAAGTCCAATGGGTGAAGATCTTCCTTATATTTTAACTTAGTGTGTGGTTCGAAATTCGACATGTATTCTTTTCGATTTTTTAGGGATTTCAAATAGTCGTGGGGTTTTAATATTATTTTTTCAGGGACTATAAATAGGCGTGTTTTTTTAATAATACTGTTTTAGAGACTTAAAATAGACCAAGATTTTTTACTAATATTTTTCTGTGACTATAAATAGGAGTGGATTTTCTAAAAATATATTTTTGGGGCCAATAATTTGGTGCGGACTTTTTAAAAATATTCGTTCAGGGACTATAGAAAGGCCTGGAATTTATATTCGGGGAATAAAACTAGGCCTGGATTTTTAAAACAATTTTTCAGGGACTATATATGTAGGCGTGGAATATTTTTATATATTTTTTCGGGGTCTGAATTTCCTACAATTTTTTTTTCTAGGATTATAAATAGGCGTGGATTTAAAAAATCGGGTCGTGGATTAAAAAGATGAGGATTATAAAATTTTGTGAATTAAAAAAAAATCGGGGTCTAAAATCGGCGTGGATTAAAGAAAAAAATGGACGACTATGAATGTGCATGGATTTAAAAAATGTCGGGGTCTAAAATTGGCGTGGATTTAAAAAAGGACTATGTTTAAATATACGTGCATTTTTTCTTGTTCTTGTATTTTTTCGAAAACTAAAAATATTAGTAGATTTTTCAAAAATATTCTAAGGGGCTCGGTGAGACTTTAAATAAATATTGGAATTTTTTTCCAGCTCCTTCATTATTTTTGTCCATACATAGTAAGAATTTTTTTTCCAAAATAAACAAATGAACTCTGTAATAAAAATATCTAGTCGACCAATATCGAATCGTACTGACATGAAATCGGACGAATTTAAATATGTAACCTAAAGGTATATATTGACCGACATTCGGTAATCTATGCCAATTGTTAGGTACTGGGACAGATTTGGTGTACTATTCATAAGAGCTCGGACAGAATTACATATGCTAGGTATATGTAAATCTGAACCGCACAGCGCGCTGTACAAAATTTCATCTCAATCCGACAAACGTTGGTTATTTGGTGTATGCATGAAATATGTAGGAAATATATATGGGAAGTTAGTCCCAAGGGAGTTGTTAGTCTCCTATCGAGCGCGTCCCCAGGTGGTGGATAGGGGGGAGGTGGATGATCATACTACTCTATTACAACCAGTGTATGCTGTACGTAATGGAATAGTTTGATCACCAACCCCCAGAGCTTCTGTCCCCGCGGACCAAAACTAACTATGGGGGTGTTCCCCTAAAACAAAAAACAAAAGATGGATAAAGAAGGAAAAATAATTAAAGTTACGGTGCAGGGCCTAATTAACTCAGTACCGATGGGTGTCGTTGATCTGCCCACGAGTCACGTCCCGTCGTCATCCTGCGATCGTAAGCAACAATCTCCTACAATCTTGGCAACTGTAGTCGAAGGTATAGCTACCAGCACTCAGCCTTCGGGCAACACCAACTCGAAGTTGAGGAACCACAGGGGAAGAACAATCTCGACCCTTCAGAGACAGGAGGGGCCTTAACTTTGAACCCTGAGTCTGATCATGATAATCAGAAAAACATAACCGTCTTGGAGAGCCGGAAGAGAGAAGAGCCTGACAAGATGATAGAGGAGGTGAGTAAAGATATCGCCAAACTCACAACCAGGAAGAAGCAGTTGTCTGGGCACAAAGGCGGAAGTTGGCCAGAATGAACTGGATGAACAAAAAGAGCGAGATACAGGCAGAGACACAAAAGAATAAGCCTGACCTTCCCTCCACCTCTGTGGGAGCAGCGAAGAGGATAAGGTCTCCTGTCAAATCCGCCAAAAAGAAAAAGAGCTTCCCGTCGACCGATAATAAGAAAATACTGAGCCAATTTAAAGGTCAACCACTCTTCTTGAATATACTACCAACTTCTCGGGTCTATGTCCTTTAGGAGTAAATAAATACGCCATAGAATCCAAACTTTTTTTCATTTTTCACACATTTGACCCGCTAAATATTGACCGATCTTTATCAAAACAGGCATGTTTATTCTTTGGCCCGATCCCCTTCTCCATGTAAAATTTCACGATGTTCGGGCCATAATTACGGCCTCTGGAGCGACCAGAAAAACCGACAAAGTTTGGTCCATTTCATCCCCTAAATATTAACCGATCTTTGCCAAAAACAATAGGGGTCTTCATTGACCAGAACCCATCCTACATGCAAAATTTCGTAAAGATTGGTCCATAACTGTGGCCTGTATCGTGTTTACAAATTATAATGGACAGACGGACGGACGAACACACATGTCTAGATCGACTCAGCTAGCCGAGATATGACGATCGGTATACTTAAAGGTGGGCCTACGACCAATATTTCGCCGCGTTACAGACACTTGTGGCTGCACAAAGCTATAATACCCTGACAACATAGTTGTGTAGGGTATAATAAATTGCATGCAGTTGATTTTACTTCAAACAAGTTGAAACGATGTTAAATTCCACCATGAGGATGACATTCAAAATATGTAAAATCAATGGGAGATCCTAGAAGAAACTCATGTTAGAAGAGAAAGAGATTATTACTTAAATTCATAAGAAATAAAGTAAGATAGGAAACATGTTCATAATTCATTCTAACAATCCCCATCCCCCCATTAAATATTTGTTGTCGTGATCTTTGTTTTGTTTTTCTATCACACCCAATAATTTCCAGTTGATATATCGCTTCTGATTCATTTCATATTTATAAACATCAGTGTAATATTTTATTACAATACTCGTACAGAAATTAATACGCATTGTATTGCCTTAATAATTCATTCAATTTATTTGTAACGCTAATTATGGGCTTTGCGTTGACAATTTACCGTTATTGAGAATACACACACGCAGAGTCGAAATGCATTTGGTACACACAAACATTTCAATTTGTGGCGTTTTTATGCGTTTTAGATCAATTTAAGTTAAAACGACGACAATGAATTGGTGTCTCCAACCAAGATAACCGCAATAACAACAAGAGCAGCAGAAGCAGCAGCAACAACAACAATCACAATAATAATAACCACCCTTTGGGGGTTAGGCATTACACCGCATGTATCCCGGGCAAGGAAACGGCAGCCTAACCCAACAATCAAAAGTTTTAAAAACCTCTAAAATCCTCTAAAGTCGATATTGAAACATGTGAACATTTGATAGCTGCTGCTGCACTATAATTTAACCGTTATAAATCATGATATTGTATCCCGCGGTCTAACCATACACGCTCGCTCATCTCATCTTCTCGCTGAAACCGAAATGCAACAATTCAGCGGCAAATTAGGGATTGAGTCTTTTAAAAGAATTCGTTTACATGTCGCCGCGGCGCGCCGTTGTGGTAATATTTCTGCAATAATTGTTCTTTGCTGGGCAGAAGTTGCTGCGGCAATAGCAGCAGCGGTAGTAGAAGTTAAACGATGCCGCAAAAGTAGCGACAAAATAGTTGTTGCACTTTAATTTTGAAATCAACTAAATGCGTAACAATTGGAGGATGTATCCAGAGTGCACATGTCAATATGATTTTTGGTGGAGGGGGAATGTTGTATATTAGAATGGGTCGAAGACATCGGAATTTTACCCAAAAAAAGTAATGGGGAACTTATTGTATTTGTACATACACGATATACCCATGTGTACTTTTGATCATATACTTAGATTCACTGAGAATTGGATCAGATTTAGACATTCTTTCCAAATATTATTCAGTTTTAGCTTATTCTTGCAAGTGCTCTAAGGCTTAACTCTGGAAGAATATCAACCTATGATCCGAAAAGTATAATTTGCTCTGACATTCACCAGTTCCCAGAGTCTGCCATGTTTTTGAGAACCACTTCTGGTTCTGTTGACATATTTTAATATTATATTTTAGTATAAAATTGAAAATGGACTCACCTCTGGCATTGGTGTCCCCCAAGTGATTGTGATGCGCATCGTTCCGCATGTATATGGAAGCTCTATCCAAACATTAAGCGATTTCAAACACACTTGTCACAGGTTAGGTTATACTAATTTCAGAACGTTTTGTTCCTATTGGTTCCTTGGTGCGTCAATTACTTAAAATCAATCTATAATAAAAGGGAGCTATATCTAAATCTGCAAATCGTGCAAATCGAAGGATATATAGGGACTTTGGGGCACCATTTACATGAAATCGGACGAAACTATATATGGAAGCTATATCTAAATCTGGACCGATTTTCACGAAACTTGGCAGACATCATTCTACACCTAAATGATTAGGCTGTACCAAATTGCGTGCAAATCGAAAGATATATAGGGACTTTGGGGCACCATTTACATGAAATCGTACGAAACTATATATGGGAGCTATATCTAAATCAGGACCGATTTTCATGAAACTTGGCAGACATCATTCTAGGCTCAATTCAGTATGTTATGCCAAATTTCGTGCAAATCGAAAGACATATAGGGACTTTGGGGCACCATTTACATGAAATCGGACGGAACTATATATGGGAGCTATATCTAAATCTGGACCGATTTTCTCAAAACTTGGCAGACATCATTCAAGGCTTAATTCAGTACTTTATGCCAAATTTCGTGCAAATCAAAAGATATATAGGGACTTTGGGGCACCATTTACATGAAATCGGACGAAACTATATATGGGAAACTTGGCATACATCATTCTAGACCTAAATGAATAGGCTGTACCAAATTTCGTGCAAATCGAAAAATATATAGAGGCCATTTACATTAAATCGGTTAAATATATATATATATATATATATATATATATATATATGGGAGCTATATCCAAATCTTAACTGATTTTTCCCAATTTCAATAGGGTTCGTCCTTGGGCCAAATAAGTGACTTTTGTTAAATTTCATCCAATTCGGATTATAAATGCGACCTGTACTTTGTTTACAATTTTACATCGACAGACGGA
>NW_026884500.1:0-54861 GCF_032173495.1 Musca vetustissima | reverse complement strand
TTCCTTTTGCTTGTTACAAACATATGCACAAAGACACTGTCTTACAGTGTCGTGAAGGGTATAAAAATTGGTTCAGATTTAGATATATAATTCCTATATATATTTTCGGCCGATTTAGGGTAAATGGTGCACTTAGGTCCCATATATCTTTCGATTTGCCCGAAATTTGGCATAGCGTACTGAAAATCGGTTTAGATTTATATATAGCTCCCATATATATTTTCGTCCGATTTTATGTAAATAGTGTACGAAAGCCCATACATTTCTTTCGAATTGCACGAAATTTGGCACAGCGCACTGATTTGGGTCTAGAATGATGTCTGCTAAGTTTCGTGAAAATCGGTTCGGATTTAGATATAGCTCCCATATATATTTTTGTCCGATATAATGTAAACAAAAGTCCCTATATATAGCATTTCCACATTAAATGAAACCTTTTACAAATTAAATGAACCCTTTTCCAAATTAAATGAAACCTTTTCCAAATTAAATGAAACCTTTTCCAAATTAAATGAAACCTTTTCCAATTGAAATGAAACCTTTTACAAATAGAATGAAACCTTTTCCAATTGAAATGAAACCTTTTACAAATAGAATGAAACTTTTTCCAAATTAAATGAAACCTTTATTCTTATCTAAGGAAATGTAATATTTGCAGTAATTTTAAACCAATATTTGAAAATTAAATCAAAGAATATTAACAAATATAGTTGTATGGCTATGTAATTAACATAAATATTCTTTAATTCGGTGTGATTTCATTTAATATATTTACTACATAAAACTAAATAAATAGTAATACAAACTGGGGTATTTCTTGACATTTTAATAAATAAATATTTAAGAACAAGAATTGAATACCCGGTCCTAAATGCGAAATACATATTTGACTTAATAAATTGTTGATGATGCAGCTTGTGGGATTTTCAAAACCATGTCCATAACGTAGTTAGAACAATCTTGCCGAGTAAGCTTTTGAATACTTCGCTCGATTACATCAACAATGTTATGTTCCATTGAAACGTCACACAGCTCAGCTCTTGGACACAATTTTATTTTTGAAAATGCATTTTCGATTGGATTTAGCATTGGAGAATAAGGCGGTAAGAATTTAAGGTTGCATCTTTTGGATTCGATCAAATTTTTTATGTCATGTCGCTTGTGTATTTGAGCGTTATTTTCCAACTCTGGATTGATTTTCTCAAAAAAAAATTCTATAAATAATTTAAATCTATCTGCATTGACACTGCAATTAGAAACGATTGTGTGATGTACAACTCCCGCGTTGTTTATTGCTGCAATTATAGTAACATTACGACCTCTGACCGTGGGCAACACAATGTGTGCTCTTGTTCCTTGTCTTGAACGGGCTTGGGTTCTTCGTATGTGAAGATTAAATCCACACCCATCAATGAATATTAATTTTTCTCCTTGTTGGGGTATCCATTTTGTAAAGTCTTGAGCATATTTTTGTCTCAAGCCTAATGTTCTGGAGTCATTCATTTGTTCTATTTCAATAGAGGCCATCTTAAACGTAATTTTTAATTTCCGTAATCCATATTCTATGCAGCTTGTGAAAATATTTATTTCATTTTCTCTCAACAGTTTAGTTTTTATGGCTTTGAGGGTAATTCCAGGTTGACTTTCGATATAGAACTCGATCAGACTTGTGGTGTCAACAACTTAGTTCTATTTCCTCTACGCTTATTTTCCTTCAATGCAGATAGATTTAAATTATTTATATCGAATCCAAAAGATGCAACCTTAAATTCTTACCGCCTTATTCTCCAATGCTAAATCCAATCGAAAATGCATTTTCAAAAATAAAATTATGTCCAAGAGCTGAGCTGTGTGACGTTTCAATGGAACATAACATTGTTGATGTAATCGAGCGAAGTATTCAAAAGCTTACTCGGCAAGATTGTTCTAACTACGTTATGGACATGGTTTTGAAAATCCCACAAGCTGCATCATCAACAATTTATTAAGTCAAATATGTATTTCGCATTTAGGACCGGGTATTCAATTCTTGTTTTTAAATATTTATTTATTAAAATGTCAAGAAATACCCCAGTTTGCATTACTATTTATTTAGTTTTATGTAGTAAAGATATTAAATGAAATCACACCGAATTAAAGAATATTTATGTTAATTACATAGCCATACAACTATATTTGTTAATATTCTTTGATTTAATTTTCAAATATTGGTTTAAAAATACTCCAAATATTATATTTCCTTAGATAAAAATAAAGTTTCATTTCAATTGGAAAAGGTTTCATTCTATTTGTAAAATGTTTCATTTCAATTGGAAAAGGTTTCTTTTAATTTGGAAAAGGTTTCATTTAATTTGGAAAAGGGTTCATTTAATTTGTAAAAGGTTTCATTTAATGTGGAAATGCTATATCTTTCGATTTGCACGAAATTCTGCATAGTGTACTGAATTGTGTCTAGAATGATTAATGTTAAGTTTCATGAAAATCGTTTCAGATTAGTTTACCAAAGTCCCTATATATCATCCGATTTGCATGAAATTTGGCATCGAGTACTAAATTAAGTCTTGAATGATGTGTGTTAGTTTTCGTGAAAATCGGTTCAGATTTGGATATTGCTCCTATATATGTTCTTCAATTTTATATAAGTGATGCACCAAGGACCAAAATTATGGCCGATAGGCATAGAACGTTTTGATATTAGTTTTGCATAACCTGTAGCAAGTTTCGTTGTAATCGGTTCAGATTTAAATATAGCCGTAATATTAAGTAGATGCTGCAACAAAGACTCAAACTTAAAACAATTGAGAAAAAATGTGCACTACTTACTTAAGTTAGTGTAGTACAATGTGTGTTTAGTTTCGTTCCAGTCGGTCCAGATTTAGATATATATATATATATATATATATTTCCCCTATTTTAAATAAATTATGCACCATGGACCCAAAATACGGCCGATAGGCTTAAAACTCGTTTAAATCGTTTTGGATATAGCTTCGTCCGATTTTAATTAAATGGGGCCCGAAACTTTGTCAGATTGACCCGAAGTTGAGTATAGAATGACGTAATTGCCTTTTGAAAGTGGTGAGGGGTATCAAATAGTTGGCCCCGTCCGACTTTTCTACTTTCGTTACTGGTTTATAACCCTAGTTAGATAACGTACGTCTGCGAGACGTTGGCCTTTTGAATTTTTTACTCTCTCTCTGCCGATCATTAACAGAGAAACTTCTCATGCTCTGTTATCTCAGTCGGTAGCAACAACTTGGCGGTGGTGATTGTTTTTTGCGGTAAGTTCGATATTTTCTTAGAAAAAGACACAAATAGAATCAGCGTACGTCTGAGAGACGTATGGTTATCTTTTGAGCAACTTTAGGTTTGTTTTTTAATGAGTATTTTTTTTTTGGTTTGATTTTTAAGGTATTTTATAAGATCTCATTTAAAGTTATTATCAGCAATGGCATTAACACGTGGTTTGAATGATTCAGAAATTGCTTCGCTTTTGCAAAGCGTTTTGGAAGACTCAAATTCATCAGAAAATGTGAGTGAATCAGAAAACGAATTACTGGAGGATGATATTCAAAGTGATGTGGAAGATGAATCGCTTGACGGGAACGAGTCTGGTGAAAATATAGCGTCCGTTCAAGACCCAAATCAAGAATTCACTACTCATTCCGATAGCCGTATAATAACTGTAGCGTTACCCACCTTAAGGAGTAAAAGTAAACACTGTTGGACTACATCTAAAGGTAATAGCTCTACAAGAACATCCTTGATAAATATAGTAAGAACAGCAAGGGGACCAACGCGGGAGTGCAAATCGCTGTATGAGCCAATTTTATGTTTTAAAGTTTTTTTCACGGACGAAATAATTTCAGAAATTGTTCAATGGACTAATGCTGAAATATATCTAAATCGTCGAATTGACAATGCATCTGCAACATTTAGAGATACATGCGCCGATGAAATTCGAGCTGTTTTAGGCATATTAACGTTAACAGCAGCATTAAATAATAACCACTTATCAACCGACGACTTGTTCAACAATACCTACTGTGGAACGTTATATACAGCAACCATGAGTCGAGATAGATTTGACTTTTTAATTCGATGCCTTAGAATGGACGATAAAGCCTTGGGACCTGCCCTTCGTCCAACTGATGCGTTCGCACCTGTCAGAAAGATATGGGACATTTTTATAAGACAATGTAACACCAGTTACATACCAGGATTGTTGGGCTTTCGTGGTCGCTGCCCATTTAAAATTTATATTCCTAACAAGCCAAACAAATATGGAATCAAAATTCCAATGATATGCGACAGTACTACGAAATATATGTTTAATGCAATTCCATATCTAGGAAAAACGACAAACACGGCTGGCCTTCCATTAGGGGAGTTTTATGTCAAGGAACTGTCACGACCCATACAAGGCACATATCGAAATATAACTTGCGATAATTGGTTCACGTCTATTCCTTTAGCAAAGGTCTACTTAATGAACCTTACATGTTGACTCTAGTGGGAACCATAAGATCTAATAAACGAGAAATACCGGAGGAAATGAAAAACACCCGAGCACGAAAGGTTAGAACTACCATGTTTTGCTATGATGGCCCTTTAACTCTCTTATCGTACAAACCAAAGCCATCTAAAATGGTCTATTTGCTGTCTTCCTGCAATGAAAAAGGTACGATTGACGATAAAACTGGAAAGCCGGATATAATATTATACTATAATAAAACAAAGGGTGGTGTCGATACTTTCGACCAAATGTGTTCGTTGATGTCATGCTCCAGGAAAACCAACAGGTGGCCCATGGCAGTATTTTATGGAATGCTTAACGCAGCATTCATAAACTCCTACGTCATTTATGCCCACAATTTGATTTCTATTAAAAAAAGCCTTTAAGTCGCAAGGAATATATGAAGGTACTTTCTGCTTCTTTAACAAACCCATGGATGGAAAAACGAATGGAAATTCCGACTTTGTCGAAAACCTTGCGCAACAATATTCAAAATGCAGTGTCCGACGAAGTCAACAATGATGGCGGCAGCAGTGGAGATCATCCTGTCTCAAAAAAGAGAAGATACTGTGGTTTCTGTCCATCAAAAATACGACGTATGTCGAAAATGATATGTTGCAAATGTGATACACCTCTATGTGGAGACCACAAAAATTTAGTTTGTAACTGTTGTATATAATATTTACCAATTTTTTTTTTGGTTTACATTACATAATAGAGATATAAAAACCAAGTTTAAATAAAAAGAATATATATTTTTTAGTTTATAGAACCGAATTAGAGGTCATTTAGAGAAGACTGCTTATTTTTTAACTATTTTTGAAGCCAAATTGAATTTTATTTTTTATTTTAATTCTAATATTAATTTTAATGTATAGATACTTTTATATAAAAAGAACTGAAGTAAATAAATGATATCAATAAAAAATTTCAATATTCTTTTTCTTAATATCCTTTTTAAGTCCTTAAACGGGCATACGTCGTTCAGACGTATCGTTATCTTTTGACTGAAAAAAATAACGTTATCTAACTAGGGATAATTTGACGTCGTTCGATCGCATTTTTTGTCACTTAGAACATGTTGAGGTAACCCAATAAATTAATATTGATTGTTGGATGATTAGCGCGATTGAAAATTGTCAAGCACCAAAAGGGAAAACTCTTTAAATTGTTTTTTCTATGACTAACAACGATGATAGATAGTTCATTGTATGGTTTTCAAAGGGTCCTGTTGAAGTTTCTCTTGGATATGTTTGTTGACTGACTAATCCGAATTATACATTATAAAAAGCCTTAAATCCAATCAACAATACAGTTTATTTGAATATCGTGTTAAAAAAGGGTAGCGTTAACTTCCTTTAAGGGCAAACATACACCCACATGGATGAATGCACTATTAACATAATTTGGACTATAAATTGACCATGTAATTGTGCACAGCGAATGTCAACACTAAGACCAAGTCGTTGGAACCTTTAACAGAGATATGAAAACAACCCCAGTATGAAAACAACAACAATATTGTATGAATGCACTATTAACATAATTAGGACTATAAATTGACCATGTAATTGTGCACAGCGAATGTCAACACTAAGACCAAGTCGTTGGAACCTTTAACAGAGATATGAAAACAACCCCAGTATGAAAACAACAACAATATTGTATTTCGTTTTGATAATTGCTCTGTTAATTATTACTATTGTCCTTAAAGGACTTTTTGATTCACACATGTTTAGCAGTGTAAACAAGTGTTAAGCTATTGTCGTAAGATAACACACCTATATAACAATGGTACTAACGCAACAATCACAACAAATAATGTGTTTAGGATTATAACCGGAAATGTAGAAAGGCGAGAGGACAGACAGACATACATACAATTGTACGCAATTTAAGGGAACAATAAACAAAACGACATAAGACACGCAATGTATAACAAACGAATCGTCCGACGATGGCATAAATGGGGTGGTAAATGTATGTGTAATAATAATTATGTACAAAAGATTGTTGCCGTTTCACATTAACTTCCAACATGACTGACTTATTATGAGAAAAAAAATTCCTTTTGCGTTGACTTTTGAAAAACATGCAAATACATAAAAGTATCCTTTTTCCTGATTACCTTATATCACGACCTTTGCTTGATATACACAATGACTTTTTGAAGTTTTAATTTTTTATTTTTTGTGCTGTTGTCACTTGTCCTGGCGAAAATAAAGGATTTATAAGAAATAATGCTAATTAATGTTGAGATAAATTTCATACCGAAAAGAAAGAAAAAAAAACTCTTGATCATAAAATCTAACCCTTATCATGCTAATCAAGAAATACTTTCCAGCAAAAGTTCCCCCAAAAAGGACAACAAAGTGTCATTTTTTCTTAGAACTTTTGTTTCGATAAATATTTAATTCGAGCATAGAAGTTTATACTGCTTTTCATTTATAATTAATATTTTTAAGTGCAAGAAGAAAAAGGGTTTAAGATTTGAGATTACCTTCAATTAAAATGTCAATTGTAAATGTGTCTCGTAGGAATTATAGGTAAAAGTTTAATTTTTAAATATCGTATATTTTGAAAAATTAATGAAATGTTTGTATTGCATATTCATAAGCCTGAAAACTTTTCTTTCAACAATTTGAAGCATTAATGATATATCAAAAATTAAGAAGTTGTTATTGAAAAACATGCACATGCTAAACTAATTTAAAATGATGCGGGACATTATATGAATAAATTAAAATTAGTAAGGGAAGTGGAAAAGACCGACGGAATCGACATAACAAGTATTCTCTGTAAATGTTATAGTAACTCATACATTATTTATGGGTGAAATGTACATCGAACTTTAGTTTAATTTAACTCTACATCATTTTATACATTACCAGTTGAACCCGTGGATATGCAAGATATATTTGCTATAGTAGCCCGAAAAGTAGTAATGTTAAATTTTGGGGCTATTAGTATAGTTGATTCGATTCAACAGATTAAATATACTTGTTTAAATAATATTTAACTTATCCTAACAGTGTTAATATTAACAAGTGAATCGAGTAAAGAAAGTTGATAGAATAGATATATCATTGACATGACTATATATGGGAGCTATATCTAAATCTGAACCGACTTCAACAAAACTTCGTATACATGAATGTGGACCTTAGTCAGTACTCTGTGCAAAATTTTGTTCCGATTGAGTAATATTGGCAGCATGGTGCTCCATTTACATAAAATCGGACGAAATTATATATAGGAGCTGTATCTAATTCTAATTGTCTCAATCTAGCCAACATTGGGAGTTTGTTGCACCATATACATAAAATCGGACGAAACTATATATGGGAGCTATATGTAAATCTCAAGCGATTTTCTTCAATTTCAATAGGTTCAAAACTATACTATATTGAGGAATTAACAAATATTTGCGGTTAGATTTGTATCTCAATACTTTCCTTCAGTAGGCATCATTATATTGGGGAGATGACTAAATCCTGGACGATATATATCATTATCGTCACGTTCGATTTCCGATATATTGACATATTTTCCGAATATTACTAATATTCAGTACTTCCGCCCCTCTAATTACTTGTCCAGATTCCCTTCACCAAGGGTGGTGTTGTGATGTTCGATTTATAATTGTGGCCTATAGATCGTCTCGAAAAAATATAACAAACAAAAAAGTTTTCGGTCCACTTCAACCCGAATTGTTATCTGATCATCACCGAAAACTGTGGGCGTTGTCCTTGACCATAACTGGAACCTCATGGAAAATTTCAAAGCAATCAGCTCTAAATTTCCGCCCTCTAGTGTGGTAATGGGTTACTAAATATTATCTGAATACATAAGCACCTGTAAATAGTTACGTGTAACTTCCACATCCGAGTAGATTCCACAATATATTTGGTATCAACTTAAAGCCGAACCACTCCTCTTGGATATACTATCAACTTCTCGGCTCTATATCCTTCAGGAGTAAATATATACGCCATAGAATACAAATGTTGCCATTTTTCACACAAAGGACAGGGTCTATTGACCCATCTTTATCAAAACATAAAGGTGGGTCTAGGACCAATATTTCGCGGCGTTACAAACTCTTGGGGCTGCACAAAGCTATAATACCCTGACAACATAGTTGTGTAGGGTATGATAATCAGCTAACTATTTTAATATTAACCAGTAAGGAAAACAGTCAAGCCAATTGGCATTGCCAATTTAGCACTTTTAGTGCTACTTTTAGCACTTTTATAACTCGTTTAGCACTAAAAAAAAGTGATTTAGCACCTATCTATATTTTTGTAAGGCGGCAAGATTTTAAAAATGAAAATAGATGACAAAATAAAGACCGTGCCAAATGTTGGGTCCTAAGCGAATAGCGAATAATTTTGGGATCTTATATAAATAACATAGCAAATAAGTATACCTATGTCGTCAATGTTTTCCAAGGATGTTTTCCAAACCATAGACCTTAAGGAATAGTAACTTACATTCACTTTTGAATACAAATTTTTGTAAAAATAAAAAAAATAAATAAATAAAGAAATAGAATCAAAAATAACAAATCGAATACGAAAATAGAATAATTAATTTGGTAACCAATTAAATATCAAAATATGAAATAACAGATAATTGGGTTGAAAATATGTCTGAAAATACCGAAATTTCGTAATTTCGTATTTTGATTTATAAAAATACATATTGATCAAGGTTTTACAAATATAGATGACAAAGATGGCAGATATAGATGACAGATAGAGAACATACATTTTATAGAAGATATGCAGTTAAAATAGATGATTGTCCTCTAAAAAAGAGGACGTATGTACATCTTAATCTATATATAAAATAGAAACAAATTTGTTTGTTTGTTTGTGTGTATGTTACCGATAGACGCTAAAACCGCTGAACAGATGTTAATGATATTTACACTGTATGTCATGACATGCCCTGAAAGTAACATAAGCTAGCTAAACTTCTAAAATTCCGCGTTGATGCAGAGTTATAGCGTCAATAGTAAACAAACCTCAAAATTTCGGAACATGTAATATGGGTATACCTTATGAACGGTTACAGATACCGTTTTCGAAATTTGTGTGAATTACGTAGGTGTAAATACACACCATCCATACAAAAACGAGCTTGGTATGATCAACGGAAAATGCAATTTCTGCTGCATTTTCAAAGTCTGCATATTGAAAACAGAAAACATTTCGTTTGTAGACTCAAAAATCGCTGGACAGATTTTACTGAGACTTTCACAGAATGTCATGACATGTCCTGGGAATAACATAGGTTATATAAACCTCTAAGGAGTATACGGAGTTGTAGCATCGAACGTACTCATGCCTCAGAAATTATGAACATGAAATTTGTGCATATCTTAAGAAAGGTTACAGATACCGACATCAAAATATGTCTGAGTAACGTGGGCGTAAGTACTCGTAATCCATTTAAGGGAACCCCCCCCCATACTCGATTTGAATTTTTTAAGATTTTCAATGGGCTGGTAAATCAATACCAATGCTTGTTAAGGTTTGTAACTTTGCACATATATAATTGAAGATTTAAAAAAGAAGAAAAATAATTTACAAAAATTTTTTGTTATTGTTTTGTTGTTGTTTTTTGTAATTAAAGAAAAGTCCTTATTTTTGATGGCGGGCATGATAACTCCTCACTGGAACATCGGAATCCGAAAATTCCAACGGTGTTAGAAAGAGTACATGTCTGGCTCTCGTATGAACTAGGATTATTGACTTCGCTCTAAAATTAACAAAATGGTGGACCTTTGAAAAAATATTTTTGGAAAATCGCCGATTTTTGACCAAAAACCAAATTAAAAAATAAGGAAGATCTTCACCGATTGGCTTTATCCTAGTTCATACGAGAGCTATACACTCCCAGAGAAACGATGCAAAATTTGGAACCGATTGGATTATTAGTTTTTGAGTTATCGTGCCCGCCATTCGCAAAAAAAATTTTAGAGAAAAACGCGTTTAAAGTTTGAGAAACCCTTTAGCCGTCACTTGATGCTGACACACTAAATCGGATATATCTTCAACAGTTCTTGAGATTTTCACTTGAAATTTTGTAGAGACATTCTTTAATCAGTGTAGATTCGAATTATATCAACAAAAATTTTGACCCCGAGAATGGGGGGGGGTCCCCTTAACAGAAAAATGTACTCTTCATTGCATTTCTATCTATACATATGCATATAGAAAATCGAAAGCATATTGTTTGTGGACTTAAGAACCACTGAACAAGTTTTACCAAGTGTACGTCAAGCGATGGAAGTAACATAGCTTAGATAAACTCCTAAAAATTCGAGTGGATGCGGTGTAATATCATCACAAATAAACATACTTCTGAAAGAATATATGTATGTTTGTATGTATGTTAGTAGCATGTAGCTACTTCATCCGAAGATTTTGGAACGTTGAGGATATATTTTGACATACATAAAATACAAAATATGTACATACATATGTATGTGTATTGAAATGCAAATAGAAAGAAATAATTGACATTATACTTTTTTCATTTTTCTCACTTTGTGAAAAATTTTATTTGAATAAAAAAATACAAAACAATATTATTCTTATAGAAAAAATGTCAATGCCTGATATCGAATATTAGGGTTGGTCATATATAAAAAATGGCACGTTTGGGACTAATTGAGAATAAGTTTATTGAAAATAGTATTTGAAGTGAAGGCCCCAACATACTCTAACAATTTATTAAAAAAAAATAAATAAAAAATGGATTGAATGTCAATTACACTCTTTATAACCCTTGATTTTAATTATAAAACGATTTATTTTCATCTGCAAACCACGTTAAAAGTCGGATAGTGGAATATTAAGATGTGCAAAATAGTTATTTACCCTATTAAGTGTACTTATCTGTACTGACAATAACGACCAGTTCAGTAATTATACTAACCGTCTTCTCTTCATTTGCATGCACATACATACATATTTATAACGAAATAAAATTGATGTAAGATTTATAAAAGGTATAAATTTTGAATTTTTTCAGTATATGAAAAACATCTTTTTCTTAGTTTCAAAGGAAACAAGAATTACCACCATTACAGAAAACAGCGAAAAATTCAATAACTTCTATACAAATATCGTCAGTTACCAATAGGAAGACAAGAGAACGCATAGATATTTCACACATTTCTGTATTGTTAATACGAGCATATAAAAATTCAAGATTCAGGGCAGCGAAGCGCCACGGGTCCTGCTAGTTTTTTATAAAATTTTATTGAGA
This sequence comes from Musca vetustissima, assembly GCF_032173495.1. Taxonomy (NCBI): domain Eukaryota; kingdom Metazoa; phylum Arthropoda; class Insecta; order Diptera; family Muscidae; genus Musca; species Musca vetustissima. Next base: position 43,064 of record NW_026884500.1, on the reverse strand, counting down.
ATTTCTCGTATCACTCCCAAAAAAGACGTCGTTTTCATACCCTTCACCACACTGTGGTACAGTTATTTTTGTCTTTGTGCATATGTTTGTAACAGGCAATAGGAAACGAGATAGATCCATGGTTCCTTTGGAGAATATGCATAGAATCACTTTCTAAGTCGATTTATGCATGTTCATTCGTCCGTCCGTCTGTCTATGTTAAATTGTAAACAAAGTACAGATCGTATTTCTGATCCGAATTGAATGAAATTTGGCATAGCTCATTTGTTTGGCCCAAGGACGAACCCTATTGAAATTGGGACAAATAGGTCCAGATATCGATATAGCTCCCATATATAGTTTCGTTCGATTTTCAGTAAATCGGGCACCAAAACTATGCCCAAAATATAGCCGATTGACACACAATTTTGCACATCGTACTGAAGTTATTATAAGATAACGTGTGTCAAGTTTTGTTGAAATCGGTTCAGATGTAGATATATCTCTTATATATAGTTTCATACGATTTAAAGTTATTGACGCATCAAGAACCCGAGAAAACAACCCGCTTTGCATAAAACGTACTGAAGTAAGTATAAATTTAATCGTTGAAATCGGTTCGGATTTGGGTATAGGTTCGATATATACTTTCTCCCGATACATAGCCTATCTATATATATACATAGTCATGTTAATTGGATTCCAAATAATCAATGGGTGTCCGATTGAGATTTGCTTTAAATCGATTTACATCATTTTGTCACATTGGAAACAAACGACTCTATACCTGTCCATATAAAAAAATAGCATAGGTTGCCGACTGACATGTCTATGATTGATTTAAGTCGGTTCACAGTTAGATGACGATCACATATTTTAATTTATCCAATTTCATTTTAATGGTCCTTCAAAAATGCGACCTTTATAAAGATGCATCTGTTGAATATCTTCAAAATGGTGAAAGGTATCATATAGTCGGCTCTGTCCGACTTTACCATTTTTCCTACTGGGGCCTTAATGCGGCCGATTTATGTTATTCTTCAACCTGACTTTCTAGACTTTTATCTAGATATCCTCTGAATGTAAAATGATTATAATAGATGGCTAGATCATTAAACTACCCCCAAAAAGAGGCGAATAAATATAATTGAAAGGGAGATTTGTTACCAAATATGACTACAAAATACAAAATTACTGCGAACTTAAGCGCTGAAAAGTCAAACCACGGTAAATTGGAGGGTACCAGAAAAAAGTAAACCGATATTTATAACTTTTCACGGAAATTTTTGGTACCAATTAAAAACCCAATGTGCGGAATTTCAGCGAATTCGATTGAAAAGCGCGCTATAGAACCCCAAAAAAAACAGAAAATTGAGGGGTACCCTTATATGGGGGCTATGCCTAAACGTGGTCCGATAAAGCTCATCTTCGAAATTGATCTGCCTGCAAACAAAAGACAACCATATAAAAATTTCAGCTATTTTAATTCTTTCAGAACCGAATGACAAAATTAATATTCTCTCCATACTATGGTGGAGGGTATATGCGTTAAAGAAAATTTCGTGTCAATCGGACAAACATTAGGAGTTTGGTGCCCCATTTACCCACAATCGGACCATGTAATTTAAATCGGATGAAAATGTATATGGGAGCTATATCTAAATTTTAACCGATTGGCACGAAACATAACACACATCATTCTATACTTATTTCAATGCGGTATGGCAAATTTCGTCGGCTATATATTTACCGATTGTTATAAAAAAATATTTTTCGTTGACCTCATCACCTTCCTCTTTATTAGGACTAAAAAGGAAAGTAGTAAAGTCGGACGTTGCCGACTATATGTCTTTGTGTATTCAAAATTCAACCCATAAAAAAACTGACAAATATAAAGGTTAAACCAGTGAGCGGAGCAGTATAGTCGGACGGGGCCGACCATACGATACCCTACACAACTACGACGGAGTTCTAACTTTCTAAAGATGTTTATTCCGAGTCTGAGAAATATTTCGTGACATTTGCACCCTCATGCCCGATTAGAGGTCAACAGCACATCTTCCATACACTGACATATTTTCCGAATATTACTAATATTCAAGTCACCCCTTCTTGTTACTTTTCCAGATTGATTCCAGCGTGTGTTGTATGGTGATGACCGGCTTATAACTGTGGCCTATATATCGATTCGAAAAATTTCAAAAAATAAATATTTTAGTGTAACTCCCACATCCGAGAACATACGACAATATAAGTGGTATCAATTTAAGGGTCAGCCACTCCTCTTGAATATACTATCAACTTCTCGGGTCTATGCCCTTTAGGAGTAAATATATACGCCACAGAATCCAAAATTTGTCATTTTTCACACAAAAGTCCATTTGACACGCTAAATATTGGCCGATCTTTATAAAAATAGGCATGTTTATTCTTTGGCCCGATCCTTAAAGGTGGCTCTACGACCAATATTTCGCGGCGTTACAAACTCTTAGGGCTGCACAAAGCTATAATACCCTGACAACATAGTTGTGTAGGGTATAATGACCCCCTTAACAATAACCGGTCATTACCAAATACAAATAGGGATTTTCATTGTCTGCATGCAAAATTTAGTGACGATACACCCATAACTGTGGCCTATACTTTGTTTACAAATTATAATGGGACCTACGCACAGACGAACGGACACACTCAGTTTATCAATACTAAGACCAATATTCTTGTCACTCGTCTTTCGGTATGTAAAGCACAGCGCACTGTGTACAATTTAATCGCAATCGGGCAAACGTAAGTCAATTGAAAATGTGAACCGGTTTCAAAAGTATCTGTTTATGTCCAGATTTTCTATATTTGTCTAGCTTTTTAATATCCAATGCTCATCATTTTGCGAATTGGTCTCTGGCAACCCCTACAAGGAGACATAATAGGGAAGGGTATACGAACTACCAACATCCTCATCAGTTGTCTCAATTCATTTGTCTTATTTTATTATCCTATTTTACTTTCATTCACATTTTCTATTATATGAGTTCACGTTTCATATTAAACTTTGATATGGCTAAATTAATTCCGCAAAACGTGTATAATAACCTGAGAGAAACACAAAACTCCACAAATAATACAAATAAAACGTATCATTTGATTTAATATCCCACAGTTAAGTAATTGTTTACATAAAACAATCTTATCTTGGAAGTTACCCCTTTTTTGATGCGTGTGAGCAACCCTCACAGTTTCCAAAAAAAAAAAAAATCGTTTCCACATTTACCACCTTTATTTTCCATATGAACGATTTGTAATATTTTATTGGGTAAACTCGACGTCCCCATTCTCAAGGCATTGTTTTTGTTGTGTTCGTGTCATTGTGTTGATGTTATTTTCCCAAAATGTTACGATTCGTTGTATTGTTGTTCTTGTTGTTGTCGCTTTCATCTCCCCTCCTCTCCCTCCGAATAACAAATTGTAGTCATTTGAATAACCATACATTCTAATTCGATGCACGTTTAGAAATTCAATAAATCTTCGAGATAGCACACAAAACCATCGAACAAAGAAACACAGCAGTGGGGGAAAGAGGAATAAAAATAAGATGATGCCATGGAACTTTACAATGAAACTACCATTCGAATGGAATCACTTTCATTTGTATGAATTTCGGTGCTTAAATAAAATAAAGGAAAATTACCTTGACATTCGAACTCGGGATGATTATTTCTTAGATACGAAAACCAAAGAAAACACTTCGTATTGGAAAATGTCATTTCATTGGAAATAAAAAAAAACACATGGGAAATATCTAAGATATTTGTGTGAAAGGAAGTACATTAGGGTGAGTTTTTATTTTAAAGAAATAAGTTCGGCTATCGTATTAAAGAACATCTAATAAAACATTTTTAGATATTTTTAGGATTATTGGGACGCCTTTTCTGTCAAACACAAGTCGAGCTCACACAGAATATTTAAAAAGCAGTTAAGCACCCTAATATCCTCCAACCGCCCACCCCATATGTATTGGTATTATATGCTTTTGTTTACCTCCATTTCGAATAAAAAAACATACGAATTGTAGAATAAGAAAACAATAAGATCCACCTTTTTCAAACTGACAGAATAGAATGTTATCAGTTTCATATGTTTGCAAAGGTTTCTTTTTGTTATGTCTTGTCATTGATGATGTTCATAAAAATTAGTCTTATCGTAAGATGGATTCCAACAAACAACGTGACAGAGAATAAATAAATGAATTAGTTAGGAAATAAAATTTGTAGCATTCAATATTGCGAAAAACATTAATAATTGGGGCTTTTTATTGTGATATTTCCATCTCTAGTTACACAATATTTAAAATTGGGCATGAAAAATACATTAGTATAGGTGAAGTATGGGATGATGGATACCAAGCAACGGTTCTGATTGGCGTAAACTGGCAAAGCCCAGGCTTAACTTGGTCCCTCTTTCATTTCAATTGTGGACACTGACGCCTTCGAAGGCATATTGACATCAAATTGAACTAACTTAAATATGTGATCTTTATCTATATGTGAACCGACTAACATCAATCCCATTCGGGCAGATTTAGAGTCGTTTGCGTACAATAGGACAAATTAACGAAATCGATTTATAGCACACTTGATACACGCTATTCGGTATGCCGCACTGTTAAAAAATTAATCTCAATCAGGCACCCGTTCAAAATATATATGAAAGCTATGTCTGCATCTGCACCAAGTTCAACAAAATAACTTCATTCTAGTCTTAATTTGATACGTTGTACAAACTTTCGTGTCAATCGGACAAACATTATGAGTTTAGTGCAATATCGGACGAAATATATATGAGAGCTATATCTAAATCTGAACCAATCTTAAAGAAAATTAGTACACACCATTCTAGACTCTATATAGGGTCTTTGGTGCAGCATTTACATTAAATCGGAACAAAAAACCAGTAAGGAAAGTAGTAAAGTCGGACTGGGCCGACTATATGAAACCCTTCACCACTTTGGGTATATTTAGCATATGTATCCTAAAGTCGAAATTATATATGGAAGCTATGCTATATCTATATCTGAACCTATTGCAAGGAAACTTATCAGAGATTAATTTATATTAACTTCAGTACGTTGTGTCAATCGGCCTAGCTATGGATCTTTAAAGCACCATTTACTTAAGGGGACCCCCCCCCCCCATTGTCGGGGTCAAAATTTTTGTCAGCATCAAGTGACGGCTGAAGGGCTTCTCAAACTTAAAACGCGTTTTTCTCTAAACATAAACTAATAACACAATCGATTTCAAATTCTTACACGTTTCTCTGTGAGTGTATAGCTATCGTATGAACTAGGATAAAGCCAATCGGTGAAGATCTTCCTTATTTTTAACTTGGTTTTTGGTAAAAAATCGGCGATTTTCCAAAAATATTTTTTCAAAGGTCCACCATTTTGTTAATTTTAGAGCGAAGTCAATAATCCTAATTCATACGAGAGCCAGACATGTACTCTTCCTAACACCGTTGGAATTTTCGGATTCCGATGTTCCAGTGAGGAGTTATCATGCCCGCCTTAAAAAATAAGGATTATTATTTAATTGCAAAAAACAACAACAAAACAATAACAAAATTTTTTTTGTAAATTATTTTTCTTCTCTTTTAAATCTTCAATTATATATGTGCAAAGCTACAAACCTTAACAAGCATTGGTATTGATTTGCCAGCCCATTAAAATCGAGAATTGGGGGGTTCCCTTAAAATCGGACGGAAATATATATATAGGTGTATGTAAATCTGAGCCGATTTTCACGAAACTTTGCACACATCATTCTATATTTAAATCAGTACGCTATCCCAAAATCGAAAGATATATGGGGGCTTTGGTGCACTATTTACCTAAAATCGGGCGAAACTATATATAGGATCTATATCTAAATCTGAACCGATTTTTATGAATTTGTGCACAAATCAGTCGGACGAGAATATATATGGGAGCTATATCTAAATCTGAACCGATTTTTTCCAATTTCAATAGGGTCCTTGGGCCAAATAAGTGACCTTTGCCAATTTTCATTCAATTCGGAACATAAATGCGACCTGTACTTTGTACCTCGTTTCCTTGTGCCTTTTACAAACATATGCGAAACAAAGACATAATACCCTGTACCACAGTGTGGTAAAGGGTATAAACAACACTTGGGTACCAATAACCACCATCAAGAAAACCATGGTACGATCAAGAGTGTCGTAATGCAAAAGATGTGAAAAACGCAGCGTATAGGGCAACCCTGCAGACAGTAGCAACACGTAATGCGATGGAGAATTATAACGAGAAAAGGAGAAACGTATTTTCAGAAAAAAGAATGAAGTCTGGAAATTCTGCCAACGAGTTACTAGTGGGAGGAGCATTTTGAACAGCTTCTGGTATCAAATAGTGGCGGCAAAGAAGATTCCCCTGAACCAATAAGAGATGGTGGTATAGTAGCAATTGTAATTGGCTGAAGAAGGATAAAGCAGCAGGTGCCGATGGATTATGAGACGAACTATTCAAGACCGGTGGTCAGATGCTGGTCAGGAGAATGCACCAGTATAGAGGAATGTATGCCCAAAAAAGTAGACAAGTAGACACAAAGTAGTACCAACTATAGAGGCATTAGTCTCCTCCCAATCGCATATAAAGTGCTATCCAGCGTACGATGTGAACGACTGAAGCCATACCTAGCAAATCCACCATTGACCAGATTTTCACTCTGCGTCAAATCCTGTATAAGACTCACGAAAAACACATTGACACATTCCACTTTTTTGTCCACTATAAAGCCGCATTCGACAGCCCGTTCAGAGGTGTATAAAGCCAATGTCTGCGTTTGGCATTTCTGCAAAATTAATTCGGATATGCAGGATAACTTTAACTGACACATGATCAGCAGTTAATGTCGGAAAGGACCTCTCGGAGCCCTTTTATACCGAATAAGGATTCAGACAAGGTGATAGTTTGTCGTGTGACCTTTTTAACATCCAGCTGGAAATGGTCATACGAGAGGCAAAAGTGAACAGAAATGACACTCTGTACACCAAACAACCATGGGTTGAACAAATTGAGAAGGAGTCTGCCAGTAAATGGGTCTGGCTGTAAATGGCGAGAAGACTAAGCTGATGGTATCAACGCGCAAGACGTCCAGTAAACTCGGATCAACTGTGGAACTTGAGAACTACAGCTTCTAGGTAGTCAAAGATTTTATATATCTTGGTACATCAGTTTTGAAATTCGGAGAAGGATAGTGATGGCCAACCAATGCTACTATAGTCTGAGCAAACAACTCAAAAGCAAGGCCACCGCCCGCCAGACCAAACTCACACTCTACAAGGCACTGATACTACCCGTGCTATTATATGGAGGTGAAGCATGGGTATTTACGCAAGCAGATGGGGCACCTCTTGGAGTGTTTGGGAGAAAAATTCTCCGAAAGATCTATAGGACGATCTGCGTTGACGGTGAATATCGCCGCGCGAATGAACAATTAGTTATACAAGCTATTCTCGGACATCGACATTGTTAGACGTAGTGAGCTGCTGCGACTACGTTGGCTAGGTCATGTTGTGAGAATGGATGAAGATGCCCCAGCCCAGAAGGCATATAAAAGCGAACCAGTTGATGGTTCACGCAGAATGGGAAGGCCAAGAATACGTTGGAATGATCAAGTCGAAGACAACATTGCCGAAAATGGTCTTTCAAATTGGAAAAACTGCGCAAAAGACCGACGCGTCTGGAAATCTTTTCTAAGCTCGAAAGTTCTGTCCCAAGCCAGCTAAGTAAGTAAGTACTTCCTAAGTCAATTTATGCATGTCCGTCTGCCTCTCCATGTTAAATTGTAAACAAAGTTCAGGTGGCATTTATAATCCGATTGGGATGAAATTTAGTACAGCTCATTTATTTGGCCTAATATATTTTGGTCCGATTTAATGCAAATGGTGTACCTATGACCCTATATATCTTTCGATTTGTGCGAAATATGGCACTGCGTATTGAATTGAGTATATAATGATGATGATACTAAATTTTCGTGAATATCAGTTCAGATTTAGATATAACTCCCATATATATTTCCGCCCGATTTAAAATAAATGGTGCACCAATTTGTAGGATTGACACACAATGTTTACGATGTACTGAAGTTAATATAAATGAATCTCCGGCAAATTTCGTTGATTTAGATATAGCTCCCACATATTTATACCCTTCACCACACTGTTGTACAGGGCATTATGCCTTTGTGCATATGTTTGTCACAGGCAAAAATAATCGAGATAGACCATGGTTCGTTTTTAGAATATACATATAATCACTTTCTGAGTCGATTTATGCATGTCCGTCTGTCCATGTTAAATTGTAAACAAAGGACAGGTCGCAGTTTTGATGAAATTTGACTCAGCTCATTTACCAAAGTCCATATATATCTTTCGATTTGCACGAAATTTGGCATGACGTACTGAATTGAGCCTAGAGTGATGTTTGCCAAGTTTCGTGAAAATCGATTCAGATTTAGATATAGCTCCCATATATAGTTTCGTCTGATTTTATGTAAATGGTGTACCAAAGACCCTACATATCTTTCGATTTGCACGAAATTTGGCATAGTGTACTAAATAAGGTCTAGAATGGTGTGTGTTAAGTTTCGTGAAAATCGGTTTGGATTTAGATATAGCTCCCATATATGTTTTCGACCGATTTGACGTTAATGGTGTACCAAAGTCCCTATATATCTTTCGATTTGCACGAAATTTGGCATAGCGTACTGAATAAGGTCGAGAATGGTGTGTGTTAAGTTTCGTGAAAATCGGTTTGGATTTAGATATAGCTCCCATATATGTTTTCGACCGATTTCACATAAATGGTGTATCAAAGTCTCCATATATCATTCAAATTTGTACAATATACAAAAGTTAATAAAATTTAATCTCTGTCAAGTTTCATTGAAATCGGTTCAAATTTATAAATTGGTCCCATTGTACGCAAGCGACTCTAAATCTGCCCGAATGAAATACAATGTTGCAATTGTTGCAGAATGGCATAAGTACGGATTGATGTTAGTTGATCCATATATAGATAAATATCATATATTTAATATCGGTCAATTTCATTTCGATGTTCCTTCGAAAAGGCGACATCTGTTAGGATACATATGTAGAATATACCCAAAGTGGTGAAGGGTCGGGTATATTCGGCCCAGTCTTACTTTCCTTACTAATTCGATTTGCACGAAATTTGGTATAGCGTATTGAATTGAGTCTTGAAAGATGTATGCTAAGTTTCATGAAAATCGGTTCTGATTTAGATATAGCTTCCATATATGTTTCCCATTGTACTCAAACGACTCCAAACGTGCCCAAATGAAATGAAATTTATCGATCGCATATTCGAGTTCGTTCAATTTCATGTCAATGTTCCTTCGAAAAGTCGACGTCTGTTAGGATACATATGTAGAATATACCCAAAGTGGTGAAGGGTATCATATAGTCGGTCCAGTCCGACTTTACTCCTTTCCTTACTGGTTTTATATTTAAATTGCACTGCTGTATGATAACAATCCCTCAGCCAAATTTTTGTATTATTTGTTGTATAGTTTCACTATCAAAATTTGAAATATTCATTCCTATGGAAATTTTAAACAATTATGTATGTATTTTCACTCCCGGCGAACTAATTTCCCGATTATTAAAATATGTTTGTGTTCATGGACGTGGATGTATGCAGGATTTGTTATTAAATACACAATATAACTCTGTAAAACAGTTTAAAAAACATTCACAAAAATAAATATTTATTATAGAGTTATGAATGTATGTATATTTTTGCAAACTTATTAAGGCATTTCATACATATTTTCATATTCGAAATATAAAATACAAATAATATTCGTTACACGTTCTACATTTGTTGTTCTATTTTTCTTTTATGACCAAAGCATTGTTGAAATAAATAAAAATCTGAGTTGTGAAAAAAAAAGAAAAACAACAAAAACAATATGGAAATTAAATTGAAAAAAGAAGAGAATGTGAATAAAACAACAATACAACATTTTAGTTTAATTAAAATGCCGCTTTCATCCGTTTTCTCATCTTTTTGTTGTAGTTGTTGTTGTTAGCTGATTTCTGTTCTACTAAAGCACTAATAATATATGTATGTATGTAGGTATAAATGTTGATTGGTTGCATTATAAAACATATACACATTTCTCACTCTGTGTGGGTGTCCGATTGTGTGTGTGTGTAGGTGTGTTTGTGTACATTAAATAATGCAAAAGTAAAACAAACAACAAAAAAGTTAAAACAAAACTGCAGCATAACTTTGTAGTTTACCCCATTGGATTGGAGCAATGCTCAACCTTCACCCACTGCGAATTCATTGTGAACTAAAAAACACACACATACAAACACCCACACAAAACAACAACTAATTCGTTATGGTTGAAGAATTTAATGAATTTGCTGGAAAAAAACCAAACACAAGAAATTTATTTATGTATTTATTTTTTCGGTACAGATACTCTCACACCAATTATTATTTATTGAGGCATTTCATTTCGCATTCAATATATCATACAACTAATGAGAATGCTTATTAAAAATAACTAATAATAATATATTGTAAAATTATAAATTAAATGAAAACATGTTGTAGTAATTTGTATGCCCCTACAATTATTTCATGGAAAAATCTATGTAAATTAACATTAATTCCATCGTGTAGTAATTACCGGACCATTGAAATTTTCTTTATATGAGGTGTTATGCCTAATAAATGAGCGAAATGTTTGCTTCCCTCACGTTAAATAATAAAAATACCGAAGATGGTATCATTGTATGGGCCCTGGGGTAAATGCGGGCCGACATATTTCTTTCTCACACCTGACGTTCTACTTTTTTATCTCAATATCCTCCTAAGGTAGAATACTTATAACAGATGGCGAAATATTCTAAGAATTCTAAATTACGTAGGGAATAAATCGACAATTTCCGTTGGGCTAACGATTCGCAGAGGGAAATTCGATTTATCCTCTTTATACACTTTACCACACTGTGGTACAGGGTGCATATGTTTGTAATAGGCAAAAAGAAACGAGATAGACACATGGTTCCTTTTCAGAATATGCGTAGAATCACTTTTTAAGTCGATTTATACATGTCCGTCCGTCCGTCCGTCCATCTGTTCTTCTGTCTGTCCATGTTAAATTGTCAACAAAGTGCATGTCGCATTTTTGATTCGAATTGGATCAAATTTGGCAAAGTTCATTTATTTGGCGCAAGGACGAACCCTATTGAAATTGGGAAAAATCGGTTCAGATTTATATTTAGCTCCCATATATATTTTCGTCCGATTTTAGGGATTTGCATTAAATTTGGCATAGCGTGATGAATTGAGTCTAGAAAGACGTGCGTAAAATCTCGTGAAAATCCGTTCAGATTTAGATATAGCTCCCATATATGTTTCCGTCAGATTTTAAATAAATAGCTCACCAAAGTCCCCATACATCCTCCGATTTGCACAAAATTTTCCACAACGTATCAAATTGAGACTTGAATAACGTTATTGCATATTGTTGAAATTGGTGTAGATGCAGCCATAGCTTCCGTATGTATTTCGAACGGGTGTTTGATTGAAATTAAATTTTTAAAGTGCGGCGTACCGAATAGTGTGTATTAATTTTGATATAATTCGTTTTCTTAAGTTTATCCCATGACACGCAGACGACTCTAAATCTACTGAATGGGAACATTGACATGCAATTTTAAGGATACATATATACAATATACCCAATGTAGTGAAGGGTATCATATAGTCGGCCCCGCCCGACTTTACTACTTTCCTTACCGGTTTCTGTTACTACTTCTACTTTCTACTACTTTCTACTTTCTTACCGGTTCCAACCTAATATCATGTTAATCTAATCAATGATATGGGTCTCTGGGAATAAATCGAGGTTGTGCCAACGGAATGACTCACTTTACGGTGGAGTTTTTAAAGATAGCATGAAAACTGTTTCCCAATTTATTCTAATGGCCTAAACATTTAAGCAAATTAAATTTTATCTTTAAACTGGACAAGAACCAAAAAAGCTGGCCAATCCAGTCAGGTTGAAAACCCCACCTCTACCATAGTGTGGTGGAAGGTATAAAACTCTATTATAGCTTTTTGCAGCCCCAAGAGTTTGTAACGCCGCAAAATATTGGTCTTAGAAACACCTTTAACTATACCGATCGTCATATCTCGACTAGCTGAGTCGATCTAGACATGTGTGTCCGTCCGTCCTGTTCATTATAACTTGTAAACACGATACAGGCCACAGTTATGGACCAATCTTCACAAAATTTTGCATGTAGGAAGGGTTCGGCCCAATGAAGACCCCTATTGTTTTTGGTAAAGATCGGTTAATATTTAGTGGATGAAATGGACCAAATACTTAATTTTTGTCGGTTTTTCTGATCGCTCCGGAGGCCGCAGTTATGGCCAAACATCTCGAATTTTTACTTGGAGAAGGGGATTGGGTCAAAGAATAAGCATGCCTATTTTGGTAAAGATCGGTCAATATTTAGCGGGTCAAATGGACCCTGACTTTTGTGTGAAAAATTACACAATTTATATTCTATAGCGTATATATTTACCCCTGAAGGACATAGACCCGAGAAGTGGATTGTATTTCAAAAAGGAGTGGTTGACCTTCAAATTGATACCAATTATATGGTCGTACGTACTCAGATGTGGGAGTTACACTTAAATATTTACAGGTGCTTACGTATTCATATATTATTTAGTAACCTATTACCACACTAGAAGGCGGAAATATAGCGCTGATCGCTTTGAAATTTTCCTTGAGGATCCAGGTATGGTCAAGGACAACGCCTATAATTTTCGGTGATGATCATATAATAATATTGGGATGAAGTGGACCGAAAACTTATTTTTTGTGTTTTTTTCGAGTCGATCTATAGGCCACAATTGAAAGCCGAACATTACATCACAACCCACGGTGAAGGATATCTGGACAAGTAATTAGAAGGGCTGTACTGAATATTAGTAATAATAATATTTGTTGACCTCTAGTGGATCAAGAGGGTGCAAATATCGCGAAGTATTGCCCAATCTCAGAATGTAGTACCACAGAAAGCTAGATTTTCGTGGAAGTTATGTAGGGTATCATATGGTCGGTCCCGTCCGACTATACTGCTCCGCTCACTGGTTTCATCATATATCCGGTTGTACCCAATCAATATTTTGTTGTTATTTTGGGCAGGTTTTCCAAACGAATTTTCTGATACTTAGTATTTTATGAAAATGGAATTGGAACATTATTCTTCTCACTGACTCACCTAAGTAAAATTATGTATATTAGTCTAATGTGAAATATGTAAGTCCAGTTTATTATGCTGTGTTCTAATTAGCTCGAAAATACAGTTGCAAAAACAACATTTAGGTAAATACCTATTTTTAAAATGTTTCCAACTGGATTGGAATTGTCTCATTGGATATGACATTATCAATGTTAGTCCATCGTAACATTAGGGCTCACATAACGTTACTCCCAATTTTAAGATTTTTTAGTGTTTAGGAAAAATATCTGCCAAGGGTGGCTGCTATGCAGTAATCGTTGATGGATATAGGTTAATTTATTGGTATATCCCCTATATATCATCGGAAGTTTCTTTGGTATATTTTAATCAAACCAAACCTTTTAAGCTAAGTTTCTCAATAACACCTTGCGGTTCTACTTTTATTTAGGACCATTTCTGGGAAGCTACACTACTCGTATGTTGTCCCACATAAATATCACAATATGTCATTTATTTATTCAAACTATTTATTATATTTTTTAAATTATTTACAATTTTTTTACTATTTTAATTTCAAATACAAATACGCTCTCAATGAATGCATGTAAATATTTATGACATCGTTTCGTTTTTTTGCTTAACATTCGCCCAATGATGCCATTAAATGCATTTGATTAATAAATCATTTTTTTAAAGTATTTGTCACTCACAAAACTATTTCGCAAATAACAATTCATTTATTGTTAATGCCAATTTATAATATTTCATTCAAATAATATATTGGTTTGAATATTTCAAATGATAAGCGGTCGGACACAGATATATAAAAAATTGATTACGTGGTTTTTCGCTTGTTATTAAATATGCCCATCACACTTTAAATTATTTATTTAAATCACTTTTAGTTGAATGCCGGTTGTAGTGTTTTTTTTTTTTTTTTTTTTTTTTTTGTTAGACAAATAAAAATGTGTCAGCAGACAACAACAGTCAATTGAAATGGATATCTAATAGATTTTATGGAATGTAAAATAGAGATTTGAAGACATTAAGTGTATATTAAATTTGTCATTCCGCCTGCCACACCTCCTGCCACACCAAATATTCCCCAAAAACCACACAAAATATATATTCTTGATCGGAATAAAATTATTTGTCGATAAGTGACAATATTAAAGATAGAGCTGTATGCACCAAAGACCCTATATATCTGTCGATTTGCAAGAAATTTAACATAACGTACTGAATTGAGCCTAGAGTGATATGCCAAGTTTCGAGAAAATCGTCATCACATATTTCACGTATTTTATCATAAAGTCGGCCCCGTCTGACTTTTGAACTTTCCTTACTGGTTTTTATAATTTTCGTGCACAATAATCTTTTAGACAACTTTCATTTTGTACCTTAGTACAAAATTCCGAAAACGTGTTCCTTCTTTAACCCGTCACACAAACAGTGATATCCATAATATTTTTTGTATACCCTTCACCACACTGTGGTACAGGGTATTATGTCTTTTGTGCATGTGTTTGTAACAGGCAAAAATAATCGAGATAGACCCATGGTTCCTTTTGAGAATATGCATTGAATCACTTTCTGAGTCGATTTATGCATGTCCGTCTGTCCGTCCGTCCGTCCGTTCATGTATTTATAATCCGATTTGGATGAAATTTGGCACAGGTCACTTAATTGCCCAAGGACGAAGCCTATTGATATTGATTGGAGAAAATCGGTCCACGTTTAGGCATAGCTTCCATATAAGGGTACCCCCCAATTTTCGGTATTTTGAGGTTATTTACCGCGTTTTTTAATTGACTTCGCTGAAATTTGGTACTTTGAGTTCTTATTGGGTACCACATTACTCCACTAAAAATTATAAATATAGGTCCAGTTTTTCTGGTAGTCCCCATATAACGGTACCCCCAAATTTTTGGTATTTTGGGGGTTGTGATCGTATTTTTCGAACCAATTGACTGTAATTTAGTATGTCGAGTTCTTATTAGGTAGTAAATCTCTCAGCTATAAATTATAAATATAGGTTTTTTTGGGAGCTACCCGAGGGTACCCCCCAATTTTCGGTATTTTGGGGTTCTTGAGCGCGTTTTTCAACGAAATTCTTTGTAATTTGGTTTTTTTGTAGTCGTATATGGTAACAAACCTCCCTCCCAAAAATTTTTAAAATACGCCCCCTTTTACGGGTACTCCCCACATAACCCCCTTTTTATACCCTTCACCACACTGTGGTACAGGGTATTGTGTCTTTGTACATATGTTTCTAACAGGTAAAAAAAATCGAGATAGACCCATGGTTCCTTTTGAGAATATGCTATATAGTTTCGTCCGATTTTAACTTATTGATGCACCAAACTCCCAATAGTGATCCGATTGAGACAAAATTTTGCACAGGGTATTGAATTAGGTCTAGATAGTTATATGCCAAGTTTTGTTGAAATCGGTTCAGATTTAGATATAGCTCCGATGTATAGTTTCGTCCGATTTAATGTAAATAGTGCACCACACTCCCAATAGTGGTCCGACTATAGCAAAATTTTGCACAGAGTACTGAATTAGATCCCGACTGATGTATGCGAAATTTATATATCTACAGGATATGGTAGATATTGACATGTCTTGCATGTACCCATAGTGGTGAAGGGTATCATATAGTCTGCCCCGTCCGACTTATTACCTTTCCTTACTGGTTTTAATTACGACTTCCAAAAATATCTTGAACGGTGCATATAGCACTATTTGCGACCATTTGGTACTCCATACATTATTAGGAATCCTAAGTTCGAATTTCCCAGCTCTGCAATTTCTATACACTTTAACAAACTGTTGAACAGGGTATTATGTCTTTGTACATATGTTTGTAACAGGCTAAAGGATACGAGATAGACACATGTTTCCTTGTGGGAATCAATGTTAACAAAGTACAGGTCGCATTTATTATCCGAATTGGTTGAAATTTTGCACATACCATTTATTTGGCCCAAAGACGAACTCTGTTGAGATTGGGGAATATCGGTCCGATTTTAAATAAATAATACACCAATGACTCAAAATTATGTCGATTTCCACAAAATTTTGTAAAACGTTCTGAAGTCAGTACAGCCTATTGTGAAATCGCTTCAGATTTAGATATAGATTCCATGTATTTGCGTCCGATTTTTAGCACATGTTGCATCAAAGAGCCAAATCTAAGCCAATTATATCAAATTCTGCACAAAGTTATAAAGTCAGTACAGACTATCGTGTGCCAAGTTTTATTAAAATCGATTCGGACTTTCATATACATATTTTCGTCCGATTTCAGCAAATGTTGCACCAAATAGTAAAATTTAGGCCAATTTACACAAAATTTGCACATGATTACTTTTGAGAATATGCATAGAATCACTTTCTGAGTCGATTTCTGCATGTCCGTCCGTCTGTCTGTCCGTGTTAAATTGTAAACAAAGTACAGGTCGAATTGGGTGGAGTTTGGCACAACTCATTTAATTAGCCCAAGGACGAACCCCATTGAAATTGGAAAAAAATCGTGCATATATATTTTCGTCCGATTTAATGTAAATGGTGCACCAAAGTCCCTTTCCATCCTTCATCTCCCTATGTATTTTCGTCCCATTTTATATAAATGAAGCACAAAAGTTCCTATATAACTTCGAAGGAAACAATCGAAGGATTGTCACGAATTTGGCATAGCGTTCTAAATTTAAATTAGAATGATGTGTGCTAAGTTTCGTAAAAATCGGTTCAGATTTAAATGTAGATCCCATATATATTTTAGCCCGATTTAAAGTAAATGGGGTACGAAAGTCTTTATATAACGTTCGATTTGAACGGAATTCGGCATAGCGTACTGAATTAAGACTAGAATGACGTGTGTAAAGTTTCGTGAATATGTTTTCTTCCGATTTTATGTAAATGGTGCACCAACGCCCCGATTTTTTTCGATTTGCGCGCAATAAGGCATAGCTTTATGAACTGAGACTAGAATGATGCGCGCTATATTTCGATTTAGTAATAGCTCCCATTTATATATTTGTCCGATGTTATGTGAATGGTGAACCAAAATTGTAGAATTTTGTATTTGGTTTACATTATAGTTTTCAACAATTTCTAGTACAAATGTTGGTGAAGGTATAATTTTTTATATACTCCCTATATTTTAGCAAACCCAGCATTACCAAACATCTACGCGCGAATTCCAAGATCTCAGCTTCATGTAATATTCTCGACCTTGACGTTCGTCCTTTTCTTTTTCAGTTGGAGGTATGTCCCTACCCTAACGATATACCTGATAAAGCTTATTTTTGATCCCAAACTGAGTAAACAAAAAAAAAAATAAAGAATTCTATTGTACCTATGTGTTTACGTTCGTAACTTTTATATAAATGTTTTAAAGAGCACTCCTTCAATTAATAAATTTTACAAAAATTAAAAATAAGCCACATTAATTTATTTGTGATCTTTAGGTGTCACCGAACACTGTGCTATTTTTTAAGATTTAAAAAACGGCAATAAATAAAAAACAAAATAAATTAAAACGATTTTTTTTTTTGCTAACTAACTCACCGCAATAATTGTTAGTAGAATAAAAATGTATTTGCAAAACACTAAATGTTATTGCCATTTTCTAAAATTGGAAATCGATACTGAGTTTTTTTAATATTTTTACTTCAATACTGGTTTTTCATGGAAACTACTTAATATTAATTATATTTACCATATTCCACTTACCATTAACAGAAGTGATATGTACAGCTATTTACTTGCCTAGGTATGAGTCCAAGGCCACAAAAATAAGAATTTTCCACTCCACATTTGTTTTTACCACATATATGCCTATTTATAAATAAATATTCTAATTAAGTTCATACTCATGACATTTCTAATGAAAAAAGAAACAACAACATTATTTTTATGGAATTTCCAAATTAATGTATATTATTTGTTTTTTTTTCACAAAATCCCAGTTGAGAATATTGATAAGTTATGAGTAAATAATCACACAAATGAATACCACACGGAATAACATTAATCAACACCTGTCAAGGCAAATGTGGGTAAACACATTCGAATTCATAAATACGAGTATTTGTAGGGGCAAAAACGGTAATAATGAATGGTTTTTTGTCTACGCTGTGGCAAAAATTGAAAATAAATACATTTATTGGGATGGGATGTGTGTCCCTTAATGTATTGTGGGAGAAGGATCCGTGTTTTTATATTTCATCCCAACATACAATGGTTTAGATTATAACATTGTGTAATTTTTGTACATTCCACAATAAGGAGGATTGTGTATTAACTGTCATTCCTTTTGCAACACCTGGACTCCATCACGTTTAGAGCTGGTCGTCTTGGAAAAAATATTCTTTAAAAATCTACACCTATAATACTGGTGGTCTTGGAAAAAATATTCACGTCACCTCAAAACACGTCATTCTGCAACCTATACTAAAGTTTCATTTCATTTTCATTTTGTCAGATATAGAGTAGCTTCTTACAATGGGAAAAAATTATGTAAATCAATTTAAAGCAAGTATCAATCGGACACCCGTTGATTATTTGGATAAATATCAGAAAAACCTCCTCATGTTTATGTTTAGTGCTTAAAATCGTTTATGTTTACTTAAAATCGGGAGAAAATATATATGGTAGCTCTATCCAAATTTGAACCGATTTCAGCAAAACTTCCCACAGGTTATATTAACTACAATTTAAAGCAAGTATCAATCGGACACCCGTTGATTATTTGGATAAATATCAGAAAAACCTCCTCATGTTTATGTTTAGTGCTTAAAATCGTTTATGTTTACTTAAAATCGGGAGAAATATATATATGGTAGCTCTATCCAAATTTGAACCGATTTCAGCAAAACTTCCCACAGGTTATATTAACTACAGTTCATTGTACAAAATTTTGTGGCAATCGGACAAACTTTGGGTCTTTAGTGCATAATTTACATAAAATTGGAAGAAAAAATTGGTCGAAGCTAAGTCTAAATCTGAACCGAAACTTTGCACACATCATTCTAGACTTAATTCAGTACACTATGCAAAATGTCGTGCAAATCGAAAGATATATAGGGACTTTGGTACACAATTTACCCTAAATCGGACGAAGATATATCTGGGAGCTATATCTAAATCTGAACCGATTTTCAGGAAACTTTGCACAATCATTCTAGACCTTATTCATTACGCTGTGCAAATTTTGTGCAAATCGAATGATATATAGGGACTTTGGTACGCAATTTACCTTAAATCGGACGATGATATATATAGGAGCTATATCTAAATCTGAACCGATTTTCACGAAACTTTGCACACACCATTCTAGACCTTATTCATTACGCTGTGCCAAATTTTGTGCAAATCGAATGAAATATAGGGACTTTGGTACGCAATTTACCTTAAATCGGAAGATGATATATATGGGAGCTATATCTAAATCTGAACCGATTTTCACGAAACTTTGCACACATCATTCTAGACCTTATTCATTACGCTGTGCCAAATTTTGTGCAAATCGTAAGATATATAGGGACTTTTGTTCACCATTTACCTTAAATCGGACGAAAATATATATTAGAGCTATATCTAAATCTGAACCGATTTTTCCCAATTTCAATAGGGTTCGTTTTTGGGCCACACAAATGAGCTGTGCCAAATTTCATCCAATTCGGATCATAAATGCGATCTGTACTTTGTTTACAATTTAACATCTATAGACGGACAGACGGGCGGACGGACGGACATGCATAAATCGACTCAGAAAGTGATTCTATGCATATTCTCAAAAGGAACCATGGGTCTATCTCGATTATTTTTGCTGTTACAAACATATGCACAAAGACATAATACCCTGTACCACAGTGTGGTGAAGGGTATAAAAATCTACGCCCCTAATACGGCTGGTCTTGGAAAAATATTCTTTAAAAATCCACGCCTATAAAACTAGTGGTCTTGGGAACAATATTATTTAAAAATCCACGACTATAAAACTGCGAGATAGGCTTCAACCGATCTTAATTTAAACAATTTTAACATATTTTTGGTTTCTTGCTTTAATATTTCACTTCAAAGACTAAAAACTCAATTTGTCCAATATATTATGTTTTTTTCAAAAATTTCTTAATTATTCCAAAATGTACTGGGGATATGAGAAATTGTTTTAATTTATTTTTGATGTTCTTCGGCTATGCAATGTATGCCATAATACCTAACTCTTTCATCTTTTAATCCTTTGTCAATGATAAATATTTTTTCTCTTGATGCTGTTGTTTGTAGTTTCTTTACATACAAAGAATAACAGACTGCCTCCCAACAACAACATTCTTTTGTCACATACAAAATTTAATAGTTTTCTTTTTTTTCGGGAATCCCACCCCAAAAAAGCTATGGACATACTTTGTGTGTTGGGAGTATAAAAATTGCCATCCAAGATACTTTTGGGACCCAAAACAAAATATGCTGCTAGAAGTTATGTTAAAAATGTGTTTTTAATACTGAGTATGAAGTTTTATGTTGCTCTTGTAGTTGTTACCATATTCAGTAGTTCGCATACTCTTTTTTTTTTTTTTGGCATAAAATTATGCAAATGTTTATGATGCTTCTTTTCAAGGCACAACGAACGGGCGAACGAAGTTATGTATATGTATGAGTGTGTGCTGTGAAAGAAGACATTTTTGGTCTGGAAATATGTTACTTTAAACTGTTTTGCATATTCCATATTGCTAAAAATTGTTTGAGAAGTTTGGAAAAAAATCCAAAGTACTGAAATGCATATTCAAATATCGAAAGAGAAGACATTATATATTTTTAATATTAATGACACAATTATGCCATTTTTAAAATTTGAATCAATTCGTTGATGTTTTGGTACAGAAATTAATTTTCCAAAAGTATGTGTTCTAGAAATGGACCAAATACTTATTATGCATTTTAAAACTATTAATTAAAACTATAACTGATTTGTTAGATCGGGGTAACAAATTATTTCGGAGTACCACCATTTAATCTTCTTTTAACTCGACATAGGTCAAATGTTATATACTTATGTTATGCTCCGAAAAATTTAGGTATAGCTCCCATAAAAAGATACCTCAAATTTTCTGGTTTAACCAAAGTCGCCAAAAATTTGGTACACTGCGTTCTTATTGCGTACCACATTTCTCCACTAAAAATTATAAATATAGGTCCACTTTTTCCTATAACCCCCATATCATTATTAATATTTCAATATATTGAGGGGTTATAACGCATTTTTCTAACGAATTGTGTGTAACTTAGAACTTTGTGTTTGTAATGGGTAGCAAATCTTCTCACTAATAATTCTAAATATAAGTCATTTTTTTCGGGTAGGTTCCATATAAGGGTACCCTCCCAATTTTCGGTATTTTGGGGTTCTTGAGCGCGTTCTTCATCCGAATTCGCTCTTATTTGGTTTTGTTTTAGTCGTATAGTCGTACACTGTGGTACAGGGTATTATGTCTTTGTGCATATGTTTGTAACATGTAAACGAAAACGAATCAGTTTCTGAGCCGATTTATGCATGTCCGTCCGCCGGCTGTTGGTGTTAAATTGTAAACAAAGTACAGGTCCAACTTATAATCCGATTTGGATGAAATTTGGTACAGCCCATTTGTTTGGCCCAGGGACGAACCCTATTGAAATTGGGAAAAATCGGTTCAGATTTAGATATAGCTCACATATATATATTTTCGTCCGATTTAAGGTAAATGGTGCACCAAAGTACTTATATATATTTTAAGGTAAATAGTGCACCAAAGTCCCTATATATTTTTCGATTTGCACGAAATTTGGCACAGCGTACTGAATAAAGTCTAGAACGATGTGTGTTAAATTTCGTAAAAATCGGTTCATATTCAGATATAGCTCCCATATATATTTTCGTCCGATTTTAGGTAAATAGTGAACCAAAGTCCCCTTATATCCTTAGATTTGCACAAGATTTGCCATAGCGTACTGAATTGAGTCTTGAATGATGAGTGGTATGTTTCGTGAAAATTTGTCACAGCACACTTACTTGAGTGTGGAATGATCTGTGCTAAGTTTCGTGAAAATCGGTTCAGATTTAGATATAGCTCCCATATATATTGTCGTCCGATTTCATGTAAATAGTGCAGCAAAGCCCCAATAGATCTATCGATTTGCACGAAATTTGGCACATCACACTTAATTGAGTCTAGAATGATGTGTGCTTAGTTTCGTGAAAATCGGTTCAGATTTAGATATAGCTCCCATATATATTTACGTCCGAATTTACTTATACAGTCCACCGAAGTCCATACATATCTTTGGATTTGCACGAAATTTGGCGCAGCGCACTTAATCGATCGGTTCAGATTTAGAACTGTATATATTTTCGTCCGATTTTATGTAGATGGTGCACCAAAGCCCCTATATATCTAGTAATTTGCACGAAATTTGACACGTCACACTTAATTGAGTGTAGAATGATGTGTACTAAGTTTCGTGATAATCGGTTCAGATTTAGATATATCTGCCATATATTTTCCACCGATTTTATGTAAATGGTGCACCAAAGTCTCTATATATCTATCTATTTGCACGAAATTTGGCGCAGCGCACTTCAATCCAGAATTGCGGGAGCTAGGTTTCGTGAAAATCGGTTCAGATTTAGGTATAGTTCCCATATATACTTTTTCCCGATTTAATGTAAGTAATGCACAAAAGCCCCTATATATTTTCTGATTGGTACGACATTCGGCATAACGTACGGAATTAAGTCTAGAATGTTGTATGTTAAGTTTAATTTCGTCCATTCCCAAGGTCAAGGTACCCATATATATAGTCGGCCCCGTACGACTTTTGAACTTTCCTTACTGGTCCTTATCCTTATATATCTTTCGATTTGCACGAAATTTAGCACAGCGCACTTAATTGAGTCTAGAATATCTATCTCCCATATATCTACTGGAACGGCGGGAACTGGCCTTCCAAAAACACGAAATATGACAAAAAAATGTTTTGAAAATATCGCGGATTTATTTGCGTTTTCTGTGGATCTTTTCCGCTTCAATACATGACCTGATACGGATTTTGATCTATTTCGAAAAGAGAACTTTAAAAACTTTAGCCGAAAGAGAGATGTGCCCAATTTATCTCAAAAATAGTGTGAGCTGACACATCCATGGTTCTTAATGGGCCACATTGAAATCGGTATGATCGATGTATTTTTTAGGGTGCACGCCGAAATCGGATTCGCGTTAATGGCATATGGAGTTTTCGGAAATTATTCGCGTTTTACGAGTTTTTGGGTACTTCAATGCAACATGTAGTACATCTTACCCGTCAAATGAAATTTCGCAAAATATACATGCATTGGAAGATAAACTTCAGTACTTCCTGGAAACCGCATGCGCATCAAATGATTTTGAGAATTACGCGATTTAGAGACAATTTAAAATGTATAATTCATAATAATGTTTTATTTTAGGATTTATTCCTATTTATAGAACCCCAAGATTTATCAGAAGGGTCTTGATATAGTCCGCAAGGCGTATAAATATACACAAAAAGTGATTATTTTTATATATGTCAATTTTTCGGCGAAATTCGGGTAAAAGAACAGAATAACCCCAAAATTTTTTTTTCTGAAATTTCTTGTATAAAATTAAAAAAGTGAAAAAGCGGTATGTTCGGCCGGGCCGAACTTTGGATACCCTCCATAGATATATTGAAAGGTACTAGAAATGAAAATATAGGGAACATACCAAAAAGTGGACCTATACCGACATTTCTAAAAACGGATTATGTAAACCATAATACAAATTTTGGAATTTTTTAAAGGATAAATATACCATCAGCCTTATTGCTAATAAGGGTGTATACACTTTAACACGGTGAAAATGTGCCTCATCGAAATATTGGTTTTAGACCCCATGTTTCTTTGGACCAAATCCGTTTCAGAAAATTTAGACTTCATCCAAACTTTGCCCATTTATAATTTTTTGTGGGACATATAGTATCCGATAAGAACCCAATGTACCAAATTTCAGCGTATTCGGTTGAAAAACGCGCTCAAGAACCCCAAAATACCGAAAATTGGGGGGTACTGTTATATGGGAGCTATGCCTAAACGTGGACCGATATATCCCATCTTCGAAATAGACCTGCCTGCAGACAAAAGACAACCCTATGCAAAATTTCAGCACCCTATCTCAATTCCTTCAGAAGAAGAAGCATGATTACAACAGACGGACGGACGAACGCACAAGGCTAGATCGTCTTAGAATTTTACCCTGATCAAGAAGGTATAAAAATAAATATGATTTTTTCGAACCAAAAACAAATATTTTTCCTCAATATATTTTTGTGTTTTCGCTGTGATTTACAAACCGCTACACGGACTTGTGTAATTTTTTTAATTAGTTTTTAGGTGTGTGTATGTCATTAATATCATGAGAATATTGATGTAATCTCCTATATTTTTTTATTTTTTTCATATTTTGCGAAGATGTCCAACTTTATCGGGATTAATATAATATATTATTAATATAATATATTATTATATTATTTGGTAATAAACGGCGTAATTTTAAGATTTTTTTTTCTTATGCCCAAAATTAAAACCTCGATAACTTTTACGCGCATCAACCAAAAATTTGATCGCGAACGGTTTCGGAGTCAGAACATTTTTCTCTATATGTGTACCAAAAATCATTGATGTGCCACAAAAACAAACCAGTAAGGAAAGTAGTAAAGTCGGACGGGGCCGACTATATGATACCCTTCACCACTTTGAGTATATCAACAAATGAATCCTAACAGAAGTCGTATGTGTCAGTCTCGTTTCCTTCTGCCTGTTACAAACATATGCACAAAAACATAATATCCTGTGCCAGAAAAAAAATTGGTTTAAGAACCTCAAAACCTGGGGGCTACCAGAAAAAATTGACCAGTATTTATAGTGTAGAGATGTGCTACCTAATAAGAACTCGACGTACTAAATTACAGTCAATTTGGTTGAAAAATACGATCAGAACCCCCAAAATACCAAAAATTTGGGGTACCGTTATATAGGGACTACCAGAAAAACTAGACCTATATTTATAATTTTTAGTGGAGTAATTTGGTACCCGATAAGAACCCAATGTACAAAATTTCAGAGAATTCAGTTATAAAACAAGCCCAAGAACCCGAAAATACCGAAAATTGGGGGTACCCTTATATGGGGGCTATCCGAAAAAATGGACATTTATTTTTAATTTTTGGTAGGGAGATTTTCTACCCAATGAGAACACAAAGTACCAAATTTCAGCAAATTCGGTCGAAAAATGCTATCAAAACCCCAAAAATACCGAAAATTGGGGGTAATCTTATATGGGGGCTATCCGAAAAAATGGACCTTTATTTATAATTTTTGGTAGGGATATTTGCTACCCAATAAGAACTCAATGTACCAAATTTCAGCGAATTCAGTTAAAAAACGCGCTCAAGAACCTCAAAATACCGAAAATTTGGGGGTACTCTTATATGGGAGCTATGCCTAAACGTGGACCGATTTTCTCCAATTTCAATAGGTTTCGTCCTTGGGCCAATTAAGTGACCTGTGCCAAATTTCATCCAAATCGGATCGCAAATGCGACCTGTACTTTGTTAACAAAAATACATGGACGGACGGACGGACAGACGTACAGACGGACATGCATAAATCGACTCAGAAAGTGATTCTATGCATATTCTCAAAAGGAACCATGGGTCTATCTCGATTATTTTTGCCTGTTACAAACATATGCACAAAGACATAATACCCTGCACCACAGTGTTTTGAAGGGTATAAAAAGCTGATTTTTTTGAAAATGGAATATTGAACAATTGGCAATATTGCCAATATACATTATGGGGTTTTAGGTGAATATTTCGAGTTGTTTAAAACGGAATACAAATTTAATGTGTGTATACTCCTCAATTTCTTTAGAAGCTGATACTGTCCTTTACTCGTATTTCGTTTATCTTGTATGTATGTTGGTATATATTTAGAAACTGTAAAATCACTCCAAGTAGCTTTTATGTTACTTTCTTACAAACTTATGATTTTCTATAAAGATATCAATAACACAGAATAGATTTTTAAAATAAGATGATAAGATTCTATGTGAACTATTGAAATAATAACATCAAAGGATAACATTATTGTAAATATATTAACATATGATAAGTATTTTTCATATTTTCAATTCACAATTGAGTATAAAACATAAGTGACAATACTAATTTCTACGAAACATACAACATTATACTTAAATATTATAAATCTCAGAGGATTATTATAATTTAATCTCTTTTCGTAATGATTTTTTTCCAAAGTGGATGTACACATGCACGCATAAACATACAAAATTTTAACATGACATATTATGGAAAGTAAATAATTTTTCATTTTATTTAAGAAATGAAGATTGAACAGAGGATGTGGAGCTTCAAAAAGCAAGACAAACGAAATAAATTAAAGTCACAAAATATGTTAATGGTTTTAATATGAATTCAGGTAATTCTTGTTGCTTTTTCTTGTACATCACATGTTTCTCTCAGACATATGAGTGGCAAATTCAAATCACTTTGCAATATTTTTTCCATGTATAATCTAATGTATTTTTTTTGTCTCAAGGACAAAAATATAATGTTTAGCTACATATATAACAGTAAATTATATAAGCTTATGCAAAGAATTAGAGTTTTTCTGTATTTAAATATTAAGTCTTAAATAGAAATACTTAAGGACTCAAAGTAATATTACAAAGATTTAAAGATAAACATAATGTGAAAATAATTAATTTGTTATAAATGTGCTTAAAAGATGAATATATATTAGATCGCCTGTTGTAATTATGGATTACAAAATATGTGGAGGCTGGATTTGCGAAGAAAGCTTTGTCAGCAATGAGGGATTTTTATATACAACACAACTTACTCATTTTTGTATTTATTAGGTTCCAATCATTAAGGGAACCCCCCCCCATTCTAGATTTTAATTTTTCAAGATTTTCAATGGGCTGGTAAATCAATACCAATGCTTGTTAAGGTTTGTAACTTCACACATATATAATTGAAGATTTAAAATAGAAGAAAAATAATTTACAAAAAAATGTTGCTATTGTTTTGTTGTTGTTTTTTGTAATTAAAGAACAGTCCTTATTTTTGATGGCGGGCATGACAACTCCTCACTGGAACATCGGAATCCGAAAATTCCAACGGTGTTAGAAAGAGTACATGTCTGGCTCTCGTATGAACTAGGATTATTGACTTCGCTCTAAAATTAACAAAATGGTGGACCTTTGAAAAAATATTTTTGGAAAATCGCCGATTTTTTACCAAAACCCAAGTTAAAAAATAAGGAAGATCTTCACCGATTGGCTTTATCCTAGTTCATACGAGAGCTATACACTCACAGAGAAACGTGTAAAAATTTGAAATCGATTGGGTTATTAGTTTTTGAGTTATCGTGCCCGCCATTCGCAAAAAAATGTTTAGAGAAAAACGCGTTTAAAGTTTGAGAAGCCCTTCAGCCGTCACTTGATGCTGACACAATAAATCGGCTATATCTTCAAGAGTTCTTGAGATTTTCATTTGAAATTTTATAGGGACATTCTTTAATTAGTGTAGATTCGAATTATATCAACAAAATTTTTGACACCGAGAATGGGGGGGTCCCCTTAAAACACACACTTGATACATTAAATGTTAACCGATCATTACCAGCAGCATTTGCATTTACAAATGACAGATTGATTTACATAATTATATCGCTTCGGCTTGTCAATACACGTAAAAATGTGACACATTTATTCGGCGAAAGGAAACATCAAGAATTCAGAACATTTGGTTTTCAGAGTTGAATAAGAAGGTTGTATCGGAAATTTGTACTAAACGTACACTGAAAGTACTAAATGTTACTAAATTAGAAATATATATGAAACTCAGAACATAGGCATAAGGTCATTGTGATAAGAAGTTTGTTGCCAACAATAGTATTAAGTTTACGAAAAGTACTAAATCACACAAAATTAATTGCAAACGTATTTAATTAGACCAAAAACCATAACATAAATGTATGGGGAACGTAGTTCATGCTTACAGTACACAATTTCTACAAAGTCGATCTATAACAATATATAGGGGGGATGGAACATTTCCTTTGGTGAAAATCCCTTGGCAGGTATATGAAGATATCAGAAGGACAAGTTCAAGATTTTAAGTTATGGCGTGATTAATTTTATGCTAGTAACTCAAAAACCTTCGGTCAAATCAAATGAGGACTATTGTTGTAAAGCATGTCCTTCTTCCATTTCGTGTCCTTGTGCATATTTTTAGTCCTTATTTTTATACCCTTCACCACACTGTGGTTCAGGGTATTATGTCTTTGTACATATGTTTGTAACAGGCAAAAATAATCGAGATAGACCCATGGTTCCTTTTGAGGATATGCATAGAATCACTTTCTGAGTCGACTTATGCATGTCCGTCTGTCCGTCCATCCATGTATTTTTGTTAACAGAGTACAGGTCGCATTTATGATCCAATTTGACCCAAAGACGAATTCTATTGAAAATGGGAAAAATCGGTTCAGATTTAGATATAGCTCCCATATATATTTTCGTCCTATTTAAGGAAAATGGTGCACCAAAGTCCCTATATATCTTTCGATTTGCACGAAATTTGGCATAGAGTACTGAATTAGGTCGAGAATGATGTGTGTTTAATTTAGATACAGCTCCCATATAAAGTCTCGTCGGATTTATGGTAAATGGTGCACCAAAGTCCCTATATGTATTTCGATATGCACGAAATTTGGCACAGAGTACTGAATTAGGTCCAGTATGATACGTGCTAAGTTTCGTGAAAATCGGATCAGATTTAGATATAGCATTCGTATATAGGTTCGTCTGATTTAAGGTAAATGGTGCACCAAAGTCCCTATATATCTTTTGATTTGCACGAAATTTGACACAGAGTACTGAAATGGTCCAGAATGACATGTCCTAAGTTTCGTCCGATCTAAGGTAAATGGGGCTCCAAAGTGCCTATATATCTTTCGATTTGCACGAAATTTGGCATAACGTACTGAATATGGTCCAGAATGATGCGTGCTAAGTTTTGTGAAAATCGGTTCAGATTTAGATATAGCTTCAATATATATTCTCGACCGATTTAATTTAAATTGTGCATTAAAGTCCCAAATATTGGTAGATCGGCACACAATTTTGTACAATGTACTGTTACCATAACCTTTCGTGTGTCAAGTTATCTTGAAATTGTTTCAGATTTACATATTCCTTTTCGTCCGATTTTATGTAAATGGTACAAAAAAGGCTCACACAGACCCATACGCGTACAGAAAATGATAAAAATGAATATCTAGCAAGTTTCCTTGGAATCGGTTCAGATCAGATTAGCTTCCATATATATATATATATATATATATATATATTATATATATATATATATAATTTCGACCTATTCATGTTGATTGTACACCAAATAATCAATTGTTGCCTGATTGATATTACATTTTAAACTGTGAAGCAAACCAAATAACGTGTGTAAAATTTGCTTTAAATCTGTAGGTTGCCGAATGGCATGTGTTGGAATTGATGTTAGTCGGTTTACTTATAGATAAAGGTCGCATATTTAAGTACGTTCAATTTCATTTCAATGTTCCTTAAAAAAGGCGGCGTCTGTTAGGATACATATGTAGAATATCACCAAAGTGGTGAAGGGTATCATATAGTCGGTTCAGCCCGACTTTACTACTTTCCTTACTGGTTTATATTAAAAAAGTTATCTGATTTGTAGAGCGTTTAGGGTTTGGTTCTTAGACTCTGTTGTAATCATGTCATCGGTGTAGGATATCGAGATAAAAAACTAGAACGTAAGGTTCGATAATGAACTAAAACCCTGATTTAGGCCTAGCCCCTGCGTTGGACATACCAAAAGGAGTGGACGATATTCCCCATCTCCGAACTTGAACTAAGTTGGAAACTTGATAGTTTGGAAGAAATAATAAGATAGGCAAAGTTTGGAAGAAATTAAAGTTTTCGGAAGCGAATTTGGTCCAAAGAAACATGGGGTCTATAACCATTTTAAGCGTGTCAAAGTGTATACACCCTTATTATCCATAAAGCTGAGGGTATAATTGTCCATTAAAAATTTCTGAAATTTGTTTTATAGTTTACATTGTGGTTTACATAAACGGTTTGTGGAAATGTCGATATAGGTCCACTTTTTGGTATTTTTTTCCTATATTTTCATTTCAAGTGCCGTCAGTATGTCTATGGTGGAGGGTATCCAAAGGTCGGCCCGGCCGAATTTAACGCTTTTTCACTTGTTTATATTAAAAGTAGTTATTTGATTTGTTCCGCGTTTTGAGTTTGTTTCTATGACTTTGATGTAATCATTTCACCTGCGGTGCATATCGAGATAAAAAGTAGAACATAAGGTTCCAGGTTCTTCGAACCTCCAAAGAAACATGGAGTCTAGAACCAATATTTCGATGATGCACATTTGCACCGTGTTAATGTGTATACACCCTCATTAGGCATAAGGCTGAGGGTATAATTATCCATTAAAAAATTCTGAGATTTGTGTTATGGTTTACATAATCCGTTTTTAGAAATGTCGGTATAGGTCCACTTTTTGGTATTTCCCTATATTTTCATTTCTATTACCTGTTAGTATATCTATGGTGAAGGGTATCCAAAGTTCGGCCCGGCCAAATTTAACGCTTTTTTATATGTTTTAAATTAATCATTTACTCATATAATATTTAGGAATGGAGAAATTTTATTTTTTTTTCATTTCGCACCATCACAAATTGTCAGAAAACAAATAACATGTAAACAGGGCAATTCCTAAAGAATAAAAATTATTGTTAATACATTGCCGAGCATAATACTTCGAATAATATTGTAGCTCAAGGTTTTATATTTGTGTAACCGTTAGCATTTTCTCAAAAAATCTGAAAATTACATTTCGCCTCGTAAACAACGTCTGATAACAAAATGCTTATAAGAGCAATGTTAGCGAAGTGATTATGCTTGTTTACAATAGCTTCTATTTTAAAAATCAGTCTAGGTAACGCAAATAATTATTTCGGGATATTTTTATGTTTTCATGTTATTTGTCAGTTGTCAATATATCATTTGAGGTACACAAATCTATAAATAGCCAACTATTAGGCAAAAGTACTTTGAACTCTGTGCACACATACATACATACCATGGTTACAACTGATAAAGGTCAATAAGGTTATTGACGTTAATAAATCAAAGGACCAAAAAACAACAACACCAACAACAAATACCCTGTTCGACATAGTTGTAAAGTGCCACTGGCATAGCTTTATTCATCGAATATTCGTCGTGTACATGATGATGTTATTCTCCGAAATATATGTATGAGAATAAAAGAATTGAATGAATGTACGTATGCATGCATGAATGAAAATATAAATTGTCTATTGTAAACGGAATAGGGAATACAGC
The DNA here is from genome assembly GCF_032173495.1 of Musca vetustissima. NCBI lineage: Eukaryota > Metazoa > Arthropoda > Insecta > Diptera > Muscidae > Musca > Musca vetustissima. The sequence goes on along the minus strand of NW_026884500.1, from coordinate 11,235 downwards.
TCATGTTACCAACTACCATGAAAAATAAACACAGACATGCGAATATGATATGTTCGTATGTATGTACGTATATGTGTATATATGTATGTATGTATGCATGCATATATTTGTAATGTATCATTGTCGATGTCGAAAAAAACTTTGTTCCTTTTTCGCAAAGTTTTAGAAATGTTATTCCAAACGGGTACAAATAATTTTGTTTCAAATGCTGTATTGTTTGTCCATTGGGAACTGTCATATATCAACAATTGTTGTATTACCCTATATTACTTTTCTGCAAAACATTGCTGAATAAAAAATTGCTCAGTATTTCGCTGTTACAGTTGTGGATATAATAGTAGATCAATTAACATGTAGAGTCTCAATAATAAAAATAGATCCAGAATATATCCACTTTGTGGGATCTTTAAAAAAATCCAAACTTATTTGTTTAAAATACCTTGAAGACATATTCTTTAAAATATCCACGCTTATTTGTCTGAAAGTCCTTGAAGAAATATTCTTTAAAAAATACACGCTTATTTGTCTGAAAGTCCTTGAAGAAATATTCTTTAAAAATCTACACTTATTTGTCTGAAAGTCCTTGAAAAAATATTCTTTAAAAAATCCACGCTTATTAGTCTGTTGGTCCTTGAAAAATACTTTTTAAAAATCCACGCGTATTAATTAGTCTGGTGGTCCTTGAAAAATATTCTTTAAAAAATTTACGCTTATTTGCCTGGTGGTCCTTGAAAAATATTCTTTAAAAAATCCACGCTTATTAGTCTGTTTGTCCTTGAAAAATAATTTTTAAAAACTCCACGCTTATTAGTCTCGGACGGGGCCGACCATATGATACCCTACACAACTTCGACGAAAATCTAACTTTCTATGGTTATATATTCAGAGCTTGGGCAATATTTCGCGATATTTGCACCCTCTATACCGACTAGATGCCAACAAATATTTCTAATATTCAGTAGACGAGGTCTGTACTTGTCCATATTCTCTTTACCATGCGTTTTGTGGTGATGTTGAGCTTTGTGGCCTGTAGATCAACTTGAAGAAAAAAAAACAAAAAATTTAATTTTCGGTCCACTTCATTCCAATATTATTATCTGATCATCACCGAAAATCAATTGTGAAAACTCAACGTGCTTTTAAAACATTAAAAAATGTGAGAAGTGCGCCTTCTAAGAACACCATTAAGCGTTTATACGAAAAATTTTCGACTAGTAAGGCTCTTTCTAATCCGAAGTCGAACAAGGCGATCGGCCGAGAATATCGCTGCCGTACGAGCCAGTATTGAGAGGTCCCCAAGAACATCCCAAAAACGCCGTTCTCAGCAGTTGGGCATGGCTCGGTCCACTTTACAACGGATTATTCGCATTGATTTGCATTTGTTCCCGTACAAAATTGAATTGACGCAAAGAATGTTGCCTGCGGACAAGCCTCGTAGATTGGAATGGGCCCAAAGAGTCATCGAAATGGCCGAAGATGACGAGCAGTTTTGGAACAAAATTATCATGTCCGATGAAGACCGTTTACATTGAATGGGACCGTAAATAAGCACAATTGCCGTTTTTACGCCACTGAAAATCCTCAGGAGATTTAAGAAGTACCTCTTCATGAGGAAAAAGACACAGTTTGGTGCGTCGTTAGTGCGAAAACGGTCATTGGGCCGTTTTTCTTCCAAAATGAAAGTGGCCATGCTATTACCTTTAATCAGGAGCGTTATCGCGACATGATGACCAATTTTGTGACGCCAATTATTCGTCGAAAGCGTATGAGGCAGTTCTGGTTTCAACAAGACGGCGCTCCACCGCACACAAGTCGTATAACAATCGATTTTCTGAAGAATTTGTTTCCGGGCCGTTTGATATCGAAAGGTGGTGATTTGGACTGGCCACCGCGTTCGCCCGATTTGACGCCGCCTGACTTCTTCTTGTGGGGATATTTGAAGCCAAAGGTTTACGTTAACAAGCCAAGAACCAAGAGCTCAAGGCCGCTATTCCGGCCGAAATGTTGCCAAAAAGATGGAAAATGCAGCAAAAAGGGCACAATACGTCATTAACGCCAGAGGCGGCCATTTGAGAGATACCATATTCAAAACTTAATGTAAACAAATCTACTTGGAACAAATTAACTTATTAACATTGCCAACCGCCAAAATTTTTTATTTTTTTCTTTGATTAAAAAAAAAACATTGGTCCGTCGAATATGGGGAACCCTATACGCTATAGAATTCAAATTTTGACATTTTTCACACAAAAGTCAGGGTCCATTTGTCCCGCTAAATATTGACGGATCTTTATCGAAATAGGCATGCTTATTCTTTGGCCCAATCCCCATCTCCATATAAATATTCGAGAGGTTTGGGCCATAACTGCGGCCTCTGAAGCGACCAGAAAAACCGACAAAACTTAAGTATTTGTTCCATCTCCTAAATATTAACCGATCTTTACCAATAACAATAGGGGTCTTCATTGGGCCGAACCCATCATATATGCAAATTATCATGATGATTGGTCCATAAATGTGGCCTGTATCGTGTTTACAAATTATAATGGATAGTCGGACTGACGGACGAACACACATGTCTAGAGGGACTCAACTAGTCGAGATATGACTATCGGTATACTTAAAGTTGGGTCTAGGACCAATATTTCGCGGTGTTACAAACTCTTGGGACTGCACAAATACACTAAAGACATAGTTGTGTAGGGTATAAAAATCCACGCTTACTTGTCGGTTGGTCCTTGAAATATATTCTTTAAAAACTCCACGGTTCTTTGTCGGTTGGTCCTTGCAAAATATTCTTTAAAAAATCCATGCTTACTTATCGGTTGGTTCTTGAAAAATATTCTTTAAAAAATTCAGGCTTATTTTAGGTTGGTCGTTGAAAAAATATTCTTCAAAAAATCCACGCATATTTGTCGGTTGGTCGTTGAAAAAATATTCATTTAAAAATTAACGCCTATTTGATACCCTTCACCACATTGGGGATATTCTACATATGTATCCTAACAGAATTCGCCTTTTCTAAGGAACATTCACATGAAATTGAACGAACTTAAATATGCAATCTTTATCTATAAGTAAACCGACTAACATCAATTCCAACACATGCCATTCTGCAACCTACTCAATAATTTCTAAATAGATTTAAGGGAACCCACCCCATTCTCGATTTTAATTTTTCAAGATTTTCAATGGGCTGGTAAATAAATACAAATGCTTGTTACGGTTTGTAACTTTGCACATATATAATTGAAGATTTAAAAGAGAAGAAAAATAATTTACAAAAAAATTTTGTTATTGTTTTGTTGTTTTTTTGTAATTGAAGAAAAGTCCTTATTTTTGATGGCGGGCATGATAACTCCTCAATGGAACATCGGAATCCGAAAATTCCAACGGTGTTAGAAAGAGTACATGTCTGGCTCTCGTATGAACTACGATTATTGACTTCGCTTTAAAATTAACAAAATGGTGGACCTTTGAAAAAATATTTTTGGAAAATCGCCGATTTTTTACCAAAACCCAAGCTAAAAAATAAGGAAGATCTTCACCGAATGGCTTTATCCTAGTTCATACGAAACGTTGCAAAATTTGGAACCAATCGGATTATTAGTTTTTGAGTTATCGTGCCCGCCATTCGCAAAAAAATGTTTAGAGAAAAACGCGTTTAAAGTTCGGCTATATCTTCAAGAGTTCTTGAGATTTTCACTTGCAATTTTGTACAGACATTCTTTAATCAGTGTAGTTTCGAATTATATCAGCAAAAATTTTGACCCCGAGAATGGGGGGGTCCCCTTAAAGCAAACTTTACACACGCTATTTGGTATGCTTCACTGTTTAAAATGTATCAATCAGGCACTTATTGATTATTTGGTGTACAGTCAACATGAATAGGTCGAAATTACATACGGAAGCTATTCTATATCTAAATCTGAACCGATTTTAAGGTAACTTGCTAGATATTCATTTTTATTACTTTCAATACGTTTTGTTAATCGGCATAGGTACGGGCCTTTAGTGCATATATAGAACTTATATGTAAATCTGAAAATTTCAAGAAAACTTGACACACGAAAGGTCATAGTAACAGTACATTGTAAACAATATATATTGAAGCTATATTTAAATCATAACCGATTTTCACGAAACTTAGCAGGCATCATTCTGGACCTAATTCAGTGCCCTATGCCAAATTTCGTTCAAATCTAAAGATATATAGGTACTTTGGAGCCCCATTTACCTTAGATGGGACGAAAATATATATGGCAGCTGTATATAAATCTGAACCGATTTTCTCGAAACTTGGCACACTTCATTCTAGACTCAATTCAGTACACTATGCAAAATTTCGTGTAAATCAAAAGATATATAAGGACTTTGGTGCACCATGTCCCTAAAATATTTGCCTTAACTGTAATTAAGATTTTCCATAGAATATACAATTTAGAATACAAATTTAACTAGAAACAATAACAAAACCAACAACAACATGAAAATATTTGCCTTTTTGTAATTAAATTTTATCAAAGGAACACAGTTTAGCCGCAGCACAATAAAATATAAAAATACAAATTTAACTAGAAAGATCATGTGGGTGGCGGATTGTTTTTCTTGTTTTTTTTTTTTCATCGCAGGTCATAAAAAATCATCAAAGGCCAAAATGTCGCCAACCATGAAATGATAGTCATCAACATTTCAGTATTATATTTATGACTCTAATAAAAATTTTAATAATTTATGTATATGTGTGTGTCTGTATTAAAAAAATAACCCATAACATTAAACATATAAAAAACAATTATTGTGGTTAACTAATAGACGATGGTGCGGTTAAAAGTAATAACATATTGCAATTTATTGCAAAGAAAATCTTATTTTTTTTTAAAAAATGTACAAATTTACATAGAATAATAAAACAAAACATATATTGGAACTAATTTGGCAAATTTATGTAAAGGGGGTATGTAAACCTAACAAAATTTACATTTTGGTCGAAACGCGTTTTATGATCTTAAATGGGTATTGCCGCAGTTTCTACAAACCGAATTGGGGCTTTGATGTATTACATGTGCTTACAGAAAACTGTGATCATAAGAAAAATGGATTTCGTTATATAAAACAGCATACTAAGATGCAATTGTTACTCGGAATGTTTGCTCCGGATTCTTCTGGTTTGAGTCGGAATCGAGATAAACCCCGGACCACGGCAATAGTCGTCAGGTGCTAGGGGTGCTTGGCCGCCATGGAAAAACATTTTAGTCTGCAGAATGGCGTCGTGAGGACTGCAACATGATGTTGTCAATGCCGTACCTATCTCTGTGCCAAAAAATCAGCCCTTCGTACCATCACCTTAGGCATAGGCATCCATCGCCCAGGCAAGTCAGGAATGATCTTTATGATCTGGGAAGAGAGGTCCAGACGCACAAAAGTCAGCCAATTTTTTGAGTCAAAAATATTTGTAGTTAAATTGTAATACAGTTAACTGGGAATTACCCGTAAAGCTTGACCAATATTAATTAGTTTTAAATCAATAATATTAAACTACAGCTATTATGCTGAAAAACGTCTCGAAAATCCTTAAAATACCGAAAATTAGGGTTACAGTTATATATGAGCTTTAGTGAAATATAATCCTATCTATTCCACATATTAGACATATTAATTATTGCAGGTGTAAACTGAATTTTTACAACCGCGCCCTATTTTCAGTGTTTTACTCGAACGTATCGAAATTATTAAAATTAAATGGTTTTACTATACCTGTCATTGGTATATTAATTTAGTTTTTCTGTTTATAATTCCCCGAAATAAATGAAGCTTACTTATTCTTGATCAGCGTAAGATTCTGTCTATCTGTTGTAATCACTCTAGCGTTTAAACGAATTGAGATAGATCGCCAAAATTTTGCATAGAGTCGTCCTTTTTTCTGCAGACAGGTCAAGTTCGAAGATGGGCTATATCACTCCACGTTTAGGCTCCCATATAAAGGTACCCCCCAATGTTCGGTATTTGGAGGTTCTTGAGCAAGGGTACCCCAAAATTTTCGGTATTTTGAGGTTCTTGAGCGCGTTTTTTAACCGAATTCGCTGAAATTTGGTATTTTGAGTTCTTATTGGGTAGCAAATCTCTCTACCAGAAATTATAAATAAAGGTCCATTTTTTCGGATAGCCCCCATATAAGATTACCCCCAATTTTCGGTATTTTGGGGGTTTTGATCGCATTTTCCGACCGAATTCGCTGAAATTAGGTACTTTGTGTTCTTATTGGGTAGCAAATCTCCCTACCAAAAATTATAAATAACGGTCCATTTTTTCGCATAGCCCCCATATAAGGGTACCCCCAAATTTTCGATATTTTGAGGTTCTTGAGCGCGTTTTTTAACTGAATTCGCTGAAATTTTGTACTTTGAGTTCTTATTGGGTAGCAAATCTCCCTACCAAAAATTATAAATAAAGGTCCATTTTTTCGGATAGCCCCCATATAAGATTACCCCCAATTTTCGGTATTTTGGGGGTTTTGATCGCATTTTTCGACCGAATTCGCTGAAATTTGGTACTTTGTGTTCTTATTGGGTAGCAAATCTCCCTACCAAACATTATAAATAAAGGTCCATTTTTTCGGAAAGCCCCCATATAAGGGCACCCCCAATTTTTGGCATTTTCGGATTTTTGGGCTCGTTTTAGAACTGAATTCGCTGAAATTTTGTACATTGGGTTCTTATTGGGTACCAAATTACTCCACTATAAATTATAAATATTGGTCAATTTTTTCTGGTAGCCCCCAGGTTATGAGGTTCTTGAACCAAATTCTTTTTTCTGGTACAGGGTATTATGTTTTTGTGCATATGTTTGTAACATCCAAAAATAATCGAGATAGACCCATGGTTCCTTTTGAGAATATGCATAGAATCACTTTTTGAGACGATTTAAGCACGAAATTTGGTACAGCGTAGCAAATTAGGTCTAGAATGATGTGTGTAAAGTTTCCTAAAAATCGGTTCAGATTTATATATAGCTCCCACATATACTTTCGTCAGATTTAATGTAAATGGTGCACCAAAGTCCCTATATATCATTCGATTTGCACGAAATTTGGCACAGCGTAACAAATTAGGTCTAGAATCATGTGTGTTAAGTTTCCTGAAATCGGTTCAGATTTAGATATAGCTTCTATATCTGACCAAATGAACAATTTATTATCGGTTGCAGAATGACGTGTTTATGGTTCCAATTTCATTTTACTGCTCCTTTAAAAATGCGACCTCTGTTAGGATTCATCTGTTGAATATACTCAAAGTGGTGAAGGGTATCATATAGTCGGCCCCGTCCGACTTTACTACTTTCCTTACTGGTTTCAACTGAATTCGGTGTAATTTGGGTTCATATTGTGCACCAAATTTTCCTACTAAAAATAAATATAGTGGCATTTGTTCTGGTAGTCCCCATGTTCATGTAGTACCCCCTGTGCAATATTTTGGGGGTTTTGAGCGTATTTATCGACTGCGTTGGCTGTAATTTAGCACTTAGAGTTCTTATTGGGTAGCAAATCTTTCCATCTTTTTTTGTTACCCCTCCATGTTTCAGGATTTTGGTTTCCATGAGCACGCTATAATTTGGAATTTTGTAGTCGTATATGGTAACAAATCTCCCAACCAAAAATTATTCGCCCCCTTATATAGGTAATCACCATTTAACCCCCGTTTTTATACCCTTCACCACGCTGTGGTACAGGGTATCATGTCTTTGTGCATATGTTTGTAACAGGCAAAAGGAAACGATATGGACCCATGGTTACTTTTGAGAATATAAATAGAATCACTTTCTGAGTCGATTTATGCATGCGCGTCTGTTCACGTCAAATTGTATATAAAGTGCAGGTCGCATTTATTATCCGAATGAGATGAAATTTGGCACAGATCATTTATGTACCCCAAGGACGAACTCTATTGAAATTGGAAATTCGGTTGTGTACTAAGCTTCATTGAAATCGGTTCAGATTTAGATATAGCTCGCATATGTATTTTCGTCCGATTTTTAGTAAATTGTGCGCCAAAGAGTCAAATTTGCCCGATTTTGCACAACTTAACATGTGTCAAGTTTTATTGAAATCGTTTCAGATTTAGATATAGTTCCCATATATATTTTCACCAAATTTTAAGTAAGTGGCGCACCAAAGAGTTAAAATGTGTCCAATTGACACAACATTATTCGCAATGTATCGAAATGGGTCTACAGCAACGTGTGTTAAGTTTGGATGAAATCGGTTCAGATTTAGATATATTTTCGACCTATTTTATGTGAATAGTGTATGTTCGGTTGACACCAAATTTTTCACAACGTTCTAAAGTTAGTATAGCCTAACATATGTACTGTTAAGTTGCCCTTTTGTACAAAAACGATTCTAAATCTGCCTTAATAAAATATAATTTGGCAATACGAACCCATTGTGCCAAATTAATTAATTTTCTGTAATGACAATTTTCACATTGAACCAGCAGATTCCTCCCAAGCCCCCGAAATAAAACCTGAATACTTTGGTGATGGTCTCATTTAACTGTGCCCTCTTAATTGCAGTATTTTTATTCCATCCTAACGTGCGCCGCCAATATCGGTCCACTTTTTGGTGTTTTTAGGAAGGACCATTAAAGATGGCTGATATCTGCATTTGGTGTACATTATGCTTTATATAAATCGAATTGAATAAATGTCGGTATAGGTCCACTTTTTGGTATGTTCCCTATATTTACATTTCATCTATCCTATGGTGCAGAATGCCCAAAATTTCGGTCAAACTTAACCCTTTTTTGCATGATAGCACTATTTCCGTATCCGTATCCGTATAGAACACTACCCCAGACTTATAACACACCTATGCGCTTTCTACTGACCGTTCATTATTTAAGTACATTCTATCACTTTTTGTACCCTTTTATTACGAATTTTCCCAAATTCAGTCCTAACACACTCCTTCTTTCAAATACTTACCACATACAACAATTCAAGATTATAGATTTTGACGCTTTTGAAAATATCAATTATATGTGGAGGACACATACGTATAATTCGATGTAACATATTTTCTACACCCAATGTTTGAATTATATCGAGAAATATATATTTAATTTATAAATAAAAGGAAAAGTGTTGTTAAATTAAAATGTTAAAATATAATTGTTTTTGTGGACATATATCATATATTTAATTTACATCATATTGCCATTCAAATGACGTTCTCTACTTTCAATTATCGAACCATTTGGCGTATGATTTACAAACATCAATGTAACTCAATACGTATACGTCACTCTGACCATCGATTTCACATTACTTTTGATGACTGAAAACAAATTAACATTCAAATGTCATTATCCTCATTTGCAAGAAATCCTTTTAAAAGTATCAAAACTCCCCTTTTGTATGCCATATGTCTTAAGCTAGTCATGAGCTGGCTTTTTTGGTCATTCATATGCGGCCTTACTTAAAATAAGGCCATTTATTTCTGCCTTTCTCTCGCCCTCGGAATTTCTGTTGGCTTTTTCGCATTTTGACTCTGATTTTTTGGGGCATTAAATTGCACTTAAGTGGCGGTGTGTACACGACGTGCATGCTAAAATTGTAAACCTTTTTTCGTTTGAGTGTGTGTGCGTGTTCGTTACAACGGCTCTTCGACTATGTGGCAAAGTGGAAAGTACAAATATAACGCAAAAATGTTATGATGTTGTATGGTGGCTGTTGTTGTCACACTCATCAGCCGACAGGAAGATGTTATTCCTTTTTTTCGTTGGTCTTAAATTCCCATACTCTTATCCACATACTCATATAAAACCAAAAAAAACACCAAACAAAAAACGAAAATATAGCAAGAAAGGATATCGAAATCCGTTTTTAATAGCAGTGACAGTCACTCAGGTGGAGACCACCTACCTACCTACCACCACTACTACTACTACTGCGACTACATTCATGTGTGACATGACCGTCATGTTGACCGCTGCTTGAGTTGATGGTCGCAAAAATATATCGACTGTGAAGGACTATTTTCTCATGTTGGCGGTGACATGTTGAAGGCGACTTGAACATTTACTCGTGACATACGGCGGCTTCTTCGTTCAGAACGTAGACGTATGTATGTATGTAGGTATGTATTGGGATGTGACAAGGAATTGTTAAATATTGTATGATTGGAGAATGACCAACACAAGAGAATTAATAAACGAAAAGTGATGTCCACCTATAGGAAAATATATACATAGAAATATGTGTATGTCATATATGATCATGAAGAAATGAGTGGGATATTTTACTACAAAAAACCAGTAATGAAAGTAGTAAAGTCGGACGGGGCCGACTATATGATACCCTTCACCACTATGGGTATATTAAACAGGACTATTAACATGAAGTTAGATGAAATAAAATATGTGATAGTTATCTAAATGTGTATCGACTTAGATCAATCCATAAACATGTCATTCGTTTGTTACGATGGGACCAAAGTATGCAAATCGACTTCAAACAAATATAAATAGGTCATCCGTTGGGCTATGTCTGCATTTCTAAAAAACGCTACTACGTAATTCTATGCTCAATTTTGTACGTTGTGCAAAATTTGATGTCAATCTGACTAACATGAGGGGTTGTTTCCTTGTGCGTCAATTACTGAAAATCAATCTATAATAAAATGGAGCTATATCTAAATCTCTCACGAAACGTGGCACACATCATTCAGGACAAAATTTACATTAAATCGGACGAAAATATATATGGGAGCTATATCTAAACCTTGACCGATTTTCACGAAACTTGACCGATATCACTTTAGGCTCAATTCAGTACGTTATGCCAAATTTCGTGCAAATCGAAGGATATATAGGGACTTTGGTGCACCATTCACATTAAATCGGACGAAAATATATATGGTAGCTATATCTAAATTTGTACCGATTTTCTCGAAACTTGGCAGATATCACTCTATGCTCAATTCAGTACGTTTTGGCAAATTTCGTGCAAATCGAAGGATATATAAAGACCATTTACATGAAATCGGACGAAAATATATATGGGAGCTATATCTAAATCTCGACCGAGTTCCACGAAACTTGGCAGATACCATTCTAGGCTCAATTCAGTACGCTATGCCAAATTTCGTGCAAATCGAAAGATATATTGGGACTTTGATGCACCATTCACATTAACCCGGACGAAAATATATATGGGAGCTATATCTAAATTTATACT
>NW_026884499.1:0-5737 GCF_032173495.1 Musca vetustissima | reverse complement strand
CACGCCTTTTCTAGTCCTTGAAAAAATATTCTTTAATAAATCCACGCCTTTTCTAGTCCTTGAAAAAATATTCTTTAATAAATCCACGCCTTTTCTAGTCCTTGAAAAAATATTCTTTAATAAATCCACGCCTTTTCTAGTCCTTGAAAAAATATTCTTTAATAAATCCACGCCTTTTCTAGTCCTTGAAAAAATATTCTTTAATAAATCCACGCCTTTTCTAGTCCTTGAAAAAATATTCTTTAATAAATCCACGCCTTTTCTAGTCCTTGAAAAAATATTCTTTAATAAATCCACGCCTTTTCTAGTCCTTGAAAAAATATTCTTTAATAAATCCACGCCTTTTCTAGTCCTTGAAAAAATATTCTTTAATAAATCCACGCCTTTTCTAGTCCTTGAAAAAATATTCTTTAATAAATCCACGCCTTTTCTAGTCCTTGAAAAAATATTCTTTAATAAATCCACGCCTTTTCTAGTCCTTGAAAAAATATTCTTTAATAAATCCACGCCTTTTCTAGTCCTTGAAAAAATATTCTTTAATAAATCCACGCCTTTTCTAGTCCTTGAAAAAATATTCTTTAATAAATCCACGCCTTTTCTAGTCCTTGAAAAAATATTCTTTAATAAATCCACGCCTTTTCTAGTCCTTGAAAAAATATTCTTTAATAAATCCACGCCTTTTCTAGTCCTTGAAAAAATATTCTTTAATAAATCCACGCCTTTTCTAGTCCTTGAAAAAATATTCTTTAATAAATCCACGCCTTTTCTAGTCCTTGAAAAAATATTCTTTAATAAATCCACGCCTTTTCTAGTCCTTGAAAAAATATTCTTTAATAAATCCACGCCTTTTCTAGTCCTTGAAAAAATATTCTTTAATAAATCCACGCCTTTTCTAGTCCTTGAAAAAATATTCTTTAATAAATCCACGCCTTTTCTAGTCCTTGAAAAAATATTCTTTAATAAATCCACGCCTTTTCTAGTCCTTGAAAAAATATTCTTTAATAAATCCACGCCTTTTCTAGTCCTTGAAAAAATATTCTTTAATAAATCCACGCCTTTTCTAGTCCTTGAAAAAATATTCTTTAATAAATCCACGCCTATACTGGTCCTTGAAAAAATATTCTTTAATAAATCCACGCCTTTTCTAGTCCTTGAAAAAATATTCTTTAATAAATCCACGCCTTTTCTAGTCCTTGAAAAAATATTCTTTAATAAATCCACGCCTTTTCTAGTCCTTGAAAAAATATTCTTTAATAAATCCACGCCTTTTCTAGTCCTTTTTTGGTAAGGCAATAAAGGACAATAAAATTGTTATGCCAAATCTGAAGTAGGATTTTGGGAAATTATCATAACTATTTATTGACTGGGAATTCTTGGACAGAAACCAAAAAACATATATTAGCATTTAGCTAATAGTCAATAATGCCCAAGGGGACGTTTGAAAGGATCTTTCTCAATTGAGAAACATGATTGCGAATATTTGTGGCCTATTAAAAATGCAAGTATGGTTCTTGGAGTATGGTTTCTTTACATTTTTTTAAGATATATTTTTTTCGGGGGGTTGCAATAGACACCAATAGGCGTGGATTTTTTTATGAAGGGTCTATAAGAGGCGTGGATTTATTAAGGGGACCCCCCCCCCCCCCATTCTCGGGGTCAAAATTGTTGTTGATATAATTCGAATCTACACTAATTAAACAATGTCCCTACAAAATTTCAAGTGAAAATCTCAAGAACTCTTGAAGATATATCCGATTTATTGTGTCAACATCAAGTGACGACTGAAGGGCTTCTTAAACTTTAAACGAGTTTTTCTCTAAACATTTTTTTGCGAATGGCGGGCACGATAACTCAAAAACTAATAATCCAATCGGTTCCAAATTTTGCAAGGCTTCTCTGGGAGTGTATAGCTCTTGTATGAACAAGGATAAAGCCAATCGGTGAAGATCTTCCTTATTTTTTAACTTGGTTTTTGGTAAAAAATCGGCAATTTTCCAAAAATATTTTTTCAAAGGTCCACCATTTTGTTAATTTTAGAGCGAAGTCTATAATCCTAGTTCATACGAGAGCCAGACATGTACTCTTTCTAACACCGTTGGAATTTTCGGATTCCGATGTTCCAGTGAGGAGTTATCATGCCCGCCATCAAAAATAAGGACTTTTCTTTAATTACAAAAAACAACAACAAAACAATAACAAAATTTTTTTGTAAATTATTTTTCTTCTCTTTTAAATCTTCAATTATATATGTGCAAAGTTACAAACCTCCACAAGCATTAGTATTGATTTACCAGCCCATTTAAAATCTTGAAAAATTACAATCGAGAATGGGGGGGGGTTCCCTTAAAGAACATTTTTTGGATTTTTTATAAGGATCGCCAATTGGCGTGGAATTTTTAAAGAATATTTTTTTAAGTATCACCAATAGGCATGGATTTTTTAAAGAATGTTTTTTCAGGGATCACCAATAGGCGTGGATTTTTAAATAATATTTTTTCAAGGGTCACAAGAGGCGTGGATTTTTAAATGGACATTTTTTCAAGAATCACCAACAGGTGTGGATTTTTTAAAGCATATTTTTTCAAGGGTTCACAAGAGGCGTGGATTGTTTAAAGAATATTTTTTCAAGGGTTCACAAGAGGCGTGGATTGTTTAAAGAATATTTTTTCAAGGGTTCACAAGAGGCGTGGATTTTTTAAAGAATATTTTTTCAAGGGTTCACAAGAGGCGTGGATTTTTTAAAGAATATTTTTTCAAGGGTCTATAAGAGGCGTGGATTCTTTAAAGAATATTTTTTCAAGGGTCTATAAGAGGCGCGGATTTTTTAAAGAATATTTTTTCAAGGGTCTATAAGAGGCGTGGATTTTTTAAAGAATATTTTTTCAAGGGTCTATAAGAGGCGCGGATTTTTTAAAGAATATTTTTTCAAGGGTCTATAAGAGGCGTGGATTTTTTAAAGAATATTTTTTCAGGGATCACCAATAGGCGTGGATTTTTTAAAGAATATTTTTTCAAGGATCACCAATAGGCGTGGATTTTTTAAAGAATAGTTTTTCAAGGATCACCAATAGGCGTGGATTTATTAAAGAACATTTTTTCAAGGATCACCAATAGGCGTGGATTTATTTAAGAACATTTTTTCAAGGATCACCAATAGGCGTGGATTTATTAAATAATATTTTTTCAAGAGTTCACAAGGGGCGTAGATTTTTAAATAATATTTTTCAAGGGTTCACAAGAGGCGTGGATTGTTTATAGAATATTTTTTGCAAAGGTTCACAAGAGGCGTGGATTGTTTAAAGAATATTTTTTTAAGGGTCACACGAGGCGTGGATTCTTCAAATAAATATTTTTCCAAGGGTCACACGAGGCGTGGATTGTTCAAATGAATATTTTTTCAAGGGTCACAAGATGCGTGCATTGTTCAAATGAATATTTTTTCAAGGTTCACATAAGGCGTGGATTGTTTAAAGAATATTTTTTCAAGGGTTCACAAGAGGCGTGGATTGTTTAAAGAATATTTTTTCAAGGGTTCACAAGAGGCGTGGATTGTTTAAAGAATATTTTTTCAAGGGTTCACAAGAGGCGTGGATTGTTTAAAGAATATTTTTTCAAGGGTTCACAAGAGGCGTGGATTGTTTAAAGAATATTTTTTCAAGGGTTCACAAGAGGTTTTAAGGTTGTAGGAGTGGAATTTTTAAGGAATATTTTCTCAGAGTCTTGAAGTTTTTAGAAAAAGCCTGGATTTTTAATGAATATTTTTTGAAGGCTTACAATAAGCAGCGATTTTTTAAAGATTAGTTTTTCACGTATTGCTATAGGCATGTATTTTTAAGAATATTTTTTCCAGCCTTACAATTGGTGTGGATTTTATAAAAAAAATATTTTTTTAAAGGTCACTACTATTGGCAAGGATTATTTTAAAGAATAATATTTCAAGGGTATATCTGGTTGTTGATTTTTTAAAGAATAAATTTTCAAAGGCAATTTTTCTTTTTTGTCATTTAAGTTTGTATTAAAGCTTCCATATTTCCAGTGTCCGTTTTTCCTGTTTGATGGCATATCCCACCCTCTAAAATGTTCACCGAATGACCACAATAAAAGAAAATAGCAAATAAACAAGATTATTCCATTTCCACCAAGTTGATTCCCAAGCGACTATATGAAGACATAATGAAATAGATGGACAGGGCAACCGAATATGTCACATGTGCTATCTCCGGAGTCATTTGGTGTGTGATTTAAAATAAAATACATATGTGCATATTCAGTCGTCTAGAGTTGTAAAATTAATGACACTGTAAAATAGTGTTAGCATTTTATTATTAAATCTTAAAAACATATTTCATTTGACAAGATTCTCCTCTTTTATATTTGACTCCTTGCTGGTACTTTTATTTCCAACACCAGCTATTTAGTCATAAATCACGTCACGTTCATTAC
Organism: Musca vetustissima; assembly: GCF_032173495.1. Classification (NCBI taxonomy): domain Eukaryota; kingdom Metazoa; phylum Arthropoda; class Insecta; order Diptera; family Muscidae; genus Musca; species Musca vetustissima. The sequence goes on along the minus strand of NW_026884499.1, from coordinate 1,294 downwards.
AAAATTACATTTTTGGGGGGGTTTCAATGCAAAACAACAACATTACAACAACAACTCCAACAGCTGCTAAGTTATTGATACTTTATGGTCGCAATAACAATAGCCTGACACTAACGATGCTGGTGCTGACAATATTGCCATTGGCCAATATTGCCGTTTAATTTTCACTTCACTTTCTGAAAAGTTTCAAATTGGCCAAGTCGTTAAGCTAAATTTAATGGTGCTTAGAGCAAATTTGGCGAGTTTATTGCGTTCCGCAATTCAACATTTTCAGGGTATATAAAATCTTGTCATAATTGAAACAATGATTATTTTCGCAATAAGGACTGTTATCAATTACCTAAAGGGTAATTATTTGGTGTCTTCAAAATATGGCTAATAAAATGGGAAAATATCACTTCAAGGTTTTTTAAATACTTCCTCGAGGACTATCAGATATTTTAAAGAATACTTTTTCAAGGACCATCAAAAGGCGTGAATTTATTAAAGAATATTTTTTCAAGGACCACCAAAAGGCGTGGATTTATTAAAGAATATTTTTGCAAGGACTGGAATAGGCGTGGATTTATTAAAGAATATTTTTGCAAGGACTGGAATAGGCGTGGATTTATTAAAGAATATTTTTGCAAGGACTGGAATAGGCGTGGATTTATTAAAGAATATTTTTGCAAGGACTAGAAAAGGCGTGGATTTATTAAAGAATATTTTTGCAAGGACTGGAATAGGCGTGGATTTATTAAAGAATATTTTTGCAAGGACTAGAAAAGGCGTGGATTTATTAAAGAATATTTTTGCAAGGACTGGAATAGGCGTGGATTTATTAAAGAATATTTTTGCAAGGACTGGAATAGGCGTGGATTTATTAAAGAATATTTTTGCAAGGACTGGAATAGGCGTGGATTTATTAAAGAATATTTTTGCAAGGACTGGAATAGGCGTGGATTTATTAAAGAATATTTTTGCAAGGACTGGAATAGGCGTGGATTTATTAAAGAATATTTTTGCAAGGGCCAACTGAGGCGTGGATTTATTAAACAATATTTTTGCAAGGGCCAACTGAGGCGTGGATTTATTAAAGAATATTTTTCAAGGGCCAACTGAGGCGTGGATTTATTAATGAATATTTTTGCAAGGGCCAACTGAGGCGTGGATTTATTAAAGAATATTTTTCAAGGGCCAACTGAGGCGTGGATTTATTAAAGAATATTTTTCAAGGCGTGGATTTATTAAAGAATATTTTTTCAAGGCGTGGATTTTTTAAAGAATATTTTTTCAAGGACTGGAATAGGCGTGG
>NW_026884498.1:0-5475 GCF_032173495.1 Musca vetustissima | reverse complement strand
TATTAAAGTATATTTTTCAAGGGCCAACTGAGGCGTGGATTTATTAAAGAATATTTTTCAAGGGCCAACTGAGGCGTGGATTTATTAAAGAATATTTTTCAAGGGCCAACTGAGGCGTGGATTTATTAAATTTTTCAAGGGCCAACTGAGGCGTGGATTTATTAAAGAAACTGAGGCGTGGATTTATTAAAGAATATTTTTCAAGGGCCAACTGAGGCGTGGATTTATTAAAGAATATTTTTCAAGGGCCAACTGAGGCGTGGATTTATTAAAGAATATTTTTCAAGGGCCAACTGAGGCGTGGATTTATTAAAGAATATTTTTCAAGGGCCAACTGAGGCGTGGATTTATTAAAGAATATTTTTCAAGGGCCAACTGAGGCGTGGATTTATTAAAGAATATTTTTCAAGGGCCAACTGAGGCGTGGATTTATTAAAGAATATTTTTCAAGGGCCAACTGAGGCGTGGATTTATTAAAGAATATTTTTCAAGGGCCAACTGAGGCGTGGATTTATTAAAGAATATTTTTCAAGGGCCAACTGAGGCGTGGATTTATTAAAGAATATTTTTCATTTATTAAAGAATATTTTTCAAGGGCCAATGCGGCAGAATAGAGATGAACATTTTTCGTTAGTGTCTATGTATGTGTGTGGTAAGAACATGTGCTAACATGTGGTTTTCAAGTCTTATCAATGATGCATCTTACATTCAATGGCACATGAATACAAAAAGGAACTACTGATGATGCTGCTACCGCCACTATTCCTGCTATGTGGGGTATTCATTCTTTTGAGGGGGTATTAACTGCCTTAAAGATTATTTAAGTTTTGGCAATGAGAATGTCTAATACTAGGAAAAGAATGGTGATTACTGCAAGGGAATAATGGGGGTTTAAAACTCGGAAATTATGATTTTTTATAGAATATTTCTTCAACGACCCTAAAACAAATAGGCGCGGATTTTTAAAGAGTCTCAGAGCCATAGTCATGGAATCTTAAAGAATATTTTTTTTAAGGAGTCAAGGAGGCGTGGATTTTTAAAGAGTCTCAGAACCATCGACGAGGAATCTAAAAAAACAATAGGCGTGGATTTTTAAAGAATATTTTTTCAAGGAGTCTCACAACAATAGGCGTGGATTTTAAAAGAATATTTTTTCAAGGAGTCTCACACAACAATAGGCGTGGATTTTTAAAGAATATTTTTTCAAGGAGTCTCACAACAATAGGCGTGGATTTTTAAAGAATATTTTTTCAAGGAGTCTCACAACAATAGGCGTGGATTTTTAAAGAATATTTTTTCAAGGAGTCTCACAACAATAGGCGTGGATTTTTAAAGAATATTTTTTCAAGGAGTCTCACAACAATAGGCGTGGATTTTTAAAGAATATTTTTTCAAGGAGTCTCACAACAATAGGCGTGGATTTTTAAAGAATATTTTTTCAAGGAGTCTCACAACAATAGGCGTGGATTTTTAAAGAATATTTTTTCAAGGAGTCTCACAACAATAGGCGTGGATTTTTAAAGAATATTTTTTCAAGGAGTCTCACAACAATAGGCGTGGATTTTTAAAGAATATTTTTTCAAGGAGTCTCACAACAATAGGCGTGGATTTTTAAAGAATATTTTTTCAAGGAGTCTCACAACAATAGGCGTGGATTTTTAAAGAATATTTTTTCAAGGAGTCTCACAACAATAGGCGTGGATTTTTAAAGAATATTTTTTCAAGGAGTCTCACAACAATAGGCGTGGATTTTTAAAGAATATTTTTTCAAGGAGTCTCACACAACAATAGGCGTGGATTTTTAAAGAATATTTTTTCAAGGAGTCTCACAACAATAGGCGTGGATTTTTAAAGAATATTTTTTCAAGGAGTCTCACAACAATAGGCGTGGATTTTTAAAGAATATTTTTTCAAGGAGTCTCACACAACAATAGGCGTGGATTTTTAAAGAATATTTTTTCAAGGAGTCTCACAACAATAGGCGTGGATTTTTATACCCTTCACCACACTGTGGTACAGGGTATTATGTCTTTGTGCATATGTTTGTAACAGGCAAAAATAATCGAGATAGACACATGGTTCCTTTTCAAAGTACAGGCCGCATTTATTATCCGAATTGGATGAAAATTGGTATAGGTCACTTATTCGGCCCAAGGACGAACCCTATTGAAATTGGGAAAAATCGGTTCAGATTTAGATATAGCTCCCATATATATATTTAACCGATTTAATGTAAACGATCCCTATATATCTTTCGATTTGCACGAAATTTGGTACAGCCTAATCATTTAGGTCTAGAATGATGTCTGCCAATTTTCGTGAAAATCGGTCCAGATTTAGATATAGCTCCCATATATAGTTTCGCCCGATTTCATGTAAATAGTGCACCAAAATCCCTATATATCCTTCGATTTGCACCAAATTTGGCATAACGTACTGAATTGAGCCTAGAATTATGTCTGCCAAGTTTCGTGAAAATCGGTCCACATTTATATATAGCTCCCATATATAGTTTCGTCCGATTTCATGTAACTGGTGCACCAAAGTCGCTATATACCTTTCGATTTGCACGAAATTTGGCATAACGTACTGAGTTGAGCCTAGAGTCATGTCTGCCAAATTTTGAGAAAATCGGTTCAGATTTAGATATACCTCCCATATATAGTTTCGTCCGATTTAATGTAAATGGTGCCCCAAAGTCCCTATATATTTTTCGAATTGCACGAAATTTGGCATAACCTACTAAATTAAGCCTAGAGTGATATCTGCCAAGTTTCGAGAAAATCGGCCCAGATTTAGATATAGCTCCCATATACAGTTTCGTCCGATTTCATGTAAATGGTGCACCAAAGTCCCTATATATCCTTCGATATGCAAGAGATTTGGCATAACGTACTGAATTAAGCATATAGTGATGTCTGCCAAGTTTCAAGAAAATCGGTCCAGATTTATATATAGCTCCCATAGATAGTTTCGTCCGATTTCATGTAAATGGTGTACCAAAGTCCCTATATATCCTTCGATTTGCAAGAGATTTGGCATAACGTACTGAAATGAGCCTAGAGTGATATCTGCCAAGTTTCGAGAAAATCGGTCCAGATTTCTCCCATATATAGTTTCGTCCGATTTCATGTAAATGGTGCACCAAAGTCGCTATATACCTTTCGATTTGCACGAAATTTGGCATAACGTACTGAATTGAGCCTAGAGTTATGTCTGCTTTTTTCGTGAAAATCGGTCCAGATTTAGATATAGCTCCCTTTTATTATAGATTGATTTTAAGTAATTGACGCACCAAGGAACCAATAGGCTGATAGGAACAAAACTTTCTGAAATTAGAACAACCTAACCTGTGACAAGTTTGTTTCAAATCGCTTAATATTTGGATGGAGCTTCCATATATATTTTCCCCCGGTTTCAAGTAAATTGGGCATCAAACTCCTCATGTTAGTCAGACTGACATCAAATTTTGCACAACTTACAAAATTTAGCATAGAATTAGGTAGTTGCGTTTTCTAGAAGTACAGACATAGCCCAACGGATGACCTATTTATATTTGTTTGAAGTCGATTTACATATTTTATGGATATATCTAGGTAGATTCACATTTAAATAAATATCAACTATTTTAGTTCATCCAATTTCATTTTAATGGTCCTTTTGAATACACCCAAAGTGGTGAAGGGTATCATAAAGTCGGCCCCGTCCGACTTTACTACTTTCCTTACTGGTTAAAGAATATTTTTTCAAGGAGTCTCACAACAATAGGCGTGGACTTTTAAAGAATATTTTTTCAAGGAGTCTCACAACAATAGGCGTGGATTTTAAAAGAATATTTTTTGATGGTCCCAAAGATCCATAGGCGTGGATTTTAAAAGAATATTTTTTGATGGTCCCAAAGATCCATAGGCGTGGATTTTAAAAGAATATTTTTTCAAGGAGTCTCACACAACAATAGGCGTGGATTTTTAAAGAATATTTTTTCAAGGAGTCTCACAACAATAGGCGTGGATTTTTAAAGAATATTTTTTCAAGGAGTCTCACAACAATAGGCGTGGATTTTTAAAGAATATTTTTTCAAGGAGTCTCACAACAATAGGCGTGGATTTTTAAAGAATATTTTTTCAAGGAGTCTCACAACAATAGGCGTGGATTTTTAAAGAATATTTTTTCAAGGAGTCTCACAACAATAGGCGTGGATTTTTAAAGAATATTTTTTCAAGGAGTCTCACAACAATAGGCGTGGATTTTTAAAGAATATTTTTTCAAGGAGTCTCACAACAATAGGCGTGGATTTTTAAAGAATATTTTTTCAAGGAGTCTCACAACAATAGGCGTGGATTTTTAAAGAATATTTTTTCAAGGAGTCTCACAACAATAGGCGTGGATTTTTAAAGAATATTTTTTCAAGGAGTCTCACAACAATAGGCGTGGATTTTTAAAGAATATTTTTTCAAGGAGTCTCACAACAATAGGCGTGGATTTTTAAAGAATATTTTTTCAAGGAGTCTCACAACAATAGGCGTGGATTTTTAAAGAATATTTTTTCAAGGAGTCTCACAACAATAGGCGTGGATTTTTAAAGAATATTTTTTCAAGGAGTCTCACAACAATAGGCGTGGATTTTTAAAGAATATTTTTTCAAGGAGTCTCACAACAATAGGCGTGGATTTTTAAAGAATATTTTTTCAAGGAGTCTCACAACAATAGGCGTGGATTTTTAAAGAATATTTTTTCAAGGAGTCTCACAACAATAGGCGTGGATTTTTAAAGAATATTTTTTCAAGGAGTCTCACAACAATAGGCGTGGATTTTTAAAGAATATTTTTTCAAGGAGTCTCACAACAATAAGCGTGGACTTTACCCAAAAAAGACAGGAAATTTTAACATTTTTTTAAAGTCACCCAAAAACAGACGTGGATTTTAAATTTTTTAAAGTCACCCAAAAACAGACGTGGATTTTAAATTTTTTTAAAGCCACCCAATAGGTGGAGAACCCGACAACAAAAACATGCAACTGCGACAATTGAATTAAAGACATTTGCCTTGTGATAAAAGAACCAGTAAGGAAAGTAGTAAAGTCGGACGGGGCCGACTTTATGATACCCTTCACCACTTTGGGTGTATTCAAAAGGACCATTAAAATGAAATTGGATGAACTAAAATAGTTGATATTTATTTAAATGTGAATCTACCTAGATATATCCATAAAATATGTAAATCGACTTCAAACAAATATAAATAGGTCATCCGTTGGGCTATGTCTGTACTTCTAGAAAACGCAACTACCTAATTCTATGCTAAATTTTGTAAGTTGTGCAAAATTTGATGTCAGTCTGACTAACATGAGGAGTTTGATGCCCAATTTACTTGAAACCGGGGGAAAATATATATGGAAGCTCTATCCAAATATTAAGCGATTTGAAACAAACTTGTCACAGGTTAGGTTGTTCTAATTTCAGAAAGTTTTGTTCC
>NW_026884497.1:0-5581 GCF_032173495.1 Musca vetustissima | reverse complement strand
TGTATCGTATTTACAAATTATAATGGACAGAGGACGGTCGGTAGGACGGTCGGACATACATGTCTAGATCGATTCAGCTAGCTGAGATATGACGATCGGTATACTTAAAGGTGGATCTAGAACCAATATTTCGCGGCGTTACAAACCCTGACAACATAGAGTATAAAAATCCAAGCCTATTATTGAGCCTTGAAAGTTATAAAGCTTGAAAAAACATTTTTAGAAAAATGCATGACTATTGCCCTTTTACTCTTGCTATAAATATTGATTTTTTTAAATCCACGCCTATGTCTGGACTTTGCAAAAACTCGCCCTCAAATGTCTTAAATTAAATAAAATCTCGTTATAACTTTTTCACATTACAGCAAAAATACCATCAGATTTGGCATCAGAACGTTGAAATTAAATTTAAAATCTTTGTCTGTGTTTGTTGTTGTGTGTTTTTGTTTAATTTTCCAAAGAAAAACAAATATTGACCAGTTGTTCATTTATTGCTCTCCCTCTGTCTCTCGATGGTCATTGCTTGTTAAACTATCACTGATATCGCCGAATCGTCATCATCATCATCATGGCCAACTCCACCGCGAGCTAAACTCCGAGTGATATAAAAACGTCCTTGAGGCAATTCCTTGGTCAAGCGTTGATTATTATTGATGTCTGTTCTGCTGTTCGTCCGTCCGTCCATTCGTTCGTTCATTTATTTGTTTGTTCGTTTGTTTGTTTGCTTATTTGTCGGTCAGTATGTTCAGTCATCGATTCCATTGGTAATTTGGTTTAGAAAAGCTGTTAGCAAAAACAAATATGTACTTTTGAACCCAGAGCTATTGATAGCCATCATCGAGTCTTCGCTCTGCTCTGGTCTTTGGGAAATTCCGATTTATGTTTGTTTATGGCAAACATTTTGAAAATGAATCAAATTTAATTGACTTGAAATTGATTTAAATGGTCAATTGAGTTGAGATGAGAATATGGAGGAGGTGGGTGTGGAGGTATAAGGGGGAAGTGGCAGAGAATGAGAGGTCAGGGATACGATAATTCTTCAGTGTCAAGCTGTCTGTTCTATTTCTTTATAATGTCTTTAGGTTTCTTAAAAAAAAATATTTTTTATTGCTTTCCCTAAAGCTGTGAGATTTTTTAATATTTTCCAGGATTTAAAAAAAAACAGTAAGGAAAGTAGTAAAGTGTATATTCAACAGATGGGATCCTAACAGACGTCGCATTTTTAAGGATCATTATTAAACATGTCATTCTCCAACCTATCCTAAATTTTGGTCAGATATAGAGTTGCTTCTTACAATGGGACAAAATTATGTAAATAAATTTAAAGCAAAATATCGAAATCTAAACCGATTTCATCGAAACTTGTCAAATGTTCGGACACACTTTGAGTTCTTCATTTACTTATAAATCCAAATTTCGTGCAAATGGAAGGATATATAGGGACTTACACAAAAACTGACGAAAATATATATGAGAGCTATATCTAAATCTGAACCGATTTTCACGAAATTTAACACACAACTTTCTAGACTTAATCCAGTACGCTATGCCAAATTTCGTGCAACTCGAAGGATATATAGGGACTTTGGTGCACTATTTACCTAAAATCGAACAAAAATATATATGGGAGGTATATCTAAATCTTAACCGATTTTCACGAAATTTAACACACATCATTCTGGACCCAATTCAGGACGCTACACCAAATTTCGTGCAAATCGAAAAATATATAGGTACTTTGGTGACATAATACCCTGTACCACAGTGTGGTGAAGCCTACCAACGGACTTGGATTTTTTTTTTTTTGAAAATATTTTTCAAGGCCTTGCAACGGTGTGGGCTTTTTAAACATATTTTTTCAAGGCTCACCAATAGGAGTGGATTTAACAAAATCGGACCAAGAAATCTCTAAAAACGAAAATCCTTTTTTACTTTTGTTTTCCTCTATCCTCGACATGATTCCATTGAAGAATAAATAAAAATGAAAAAAAAAAAACACAATGGCGTGATGCATTGCACCATGGCCATGACCATCATGAACATGATATTCGTGTGAAATTTTATTGCAGATCCAAAAAAAAAAAAAAAAAAAAAAAAAATTAAAATGCAAATTGTTTAATTAAGTCAAGCTCTGTTTGTTTTCTTCCTTGTTCATGATTCTTGTCTTTGAACTACGCTACCTGTGTAATTAGTGTTGTTGTTGTTTCTGTTTTAAGCCATTACATTATTACAAAGGTGACTCGGTTTTTTTGTTTCCATTAAACATTTTCATGAATTATTATTATTTCTACCCAAAAAATGAATATAAACAGACCAGCCACCAGGAAAAAAAAGGAAATGTTTCAACAGAGGCTTGCGGGGGGTAACTTACCGTACAATAAATGAAGAAGGCACCCAATGCAATAACACGTAATAAAGCGGGACTGGCGGCACGCACAACCTGTAATAAAAAAAGAAATAGAACGAGATATAAACCCTGGACTATTATTACAACAACAATTTTTAAATTATTCATAGAAATATCAGAGGGCATTTTGGGTAAGGAATTTATTAACAAAGAATAAAGAAAGTATTTATAATTTAAAACACCACGTCAACCGATTCCACAGGAGAGTTGAAGATTCCAAAGACTACCACTAAGGGCAGATTTTGAAAATTTTGTTTTAAGGACTACCAAAGGGCTTGGATTTTTTTATTAAATATTTTTTCAAGGACTACAAAACGCCTGGATATTTCAAAAATATTTTTTCGAGGTCCAGTCATAAGCGTCTTAAAGACTGCCAACAGACTTTAATTTGTGTACCCTTCACCACACTGTGGTACAGGGTATTATGTCTTTGTGCATATGTTTGTAACAGGCAAAAGGAATCGAGATAGACCCATGGTTCCTTTTGAGAATATACATAGAATCACTTTCTGGGTCGATTTATGCATGTCTGTCTGACCATGTTAAATTGTAAACAAAGTACAGGTCGCATTTATTATTTGAATTGGATGAAATTTTGCACAGCTCATTCATTTGGCCCAAGGACGAACCCTATTGATTTCCGATTTCGTCCGATTTTACGTCAATGGTGCACCAATGTCTTTATATACAATTCGATTTGCACGAAATTTGGCACAGCGTACTGACTTATGTCTAGAATGATGTGTGTAAAGTTTCGAGGAAATCGGTTCAGATTTAGATATAGCTCCCATATATATGTTCGTCCGATTTTATGTAAATGGTGCACCATTTTCTGTGCCAAATTTCGATTTGCACGAAATTTGGCACAGCGTACTGAGTTAGGTCTAAAATGATGTGTGCTAAGTTTCGTGGAAATCGGTTCAGATTTAGATATAGCTCCCATATATATGTTCGTCCGATTTTATGTAAATGGTGCACCAATGTCCCTATGTATCATTCGATTTGCACGAATTTTGGCACAGCGTACTGAATTAGGTCTAAAATGATGTGTGCTAAGTTTCGGGGAAATTGGTTCAGATTTAGATATAGCTCCCATATATATTTTCATCCGATTTAAAGTAAATGGTGCACCAAAGTGCCTCTATATCTTTCGATTTGCACGAAATATGGCATAGCCTAATAAATTGATTCTAGAATGATGAGTCGTGAGTTTCGTGAAAATTGGTCCGGATTTAGATATAGCCCAAGGTGGTGAAGGGTATTATATAGTCGGCCCAGTCCGATTTTACTTCTTTCTTTACTGGTTATACCCTACACAACTATGTTGTCAGTGTATTATAGCTTTGTGCAGCCCCACTATTTTTTGGTAAGGATCGGTTAATATTTAGGGGATGAAATTGACTAAAATCTGTATTTTTGTCTGACTTTCTGGTCGCTACAGAGGTCGCAAGTATGACCCGAAAACCGCGAATTTTATTTAACATGGAGAAGGGGATCGGGAAAAAGAATAAGGATGCCTGTTTTGATAAAGATTGGTCAATATTTAGCGGGTCAAATGGACCCCGTTTTTTGTGTGAAAAATGATAAAATTTGTATTCTACAGCGTATAGATTTACTCCTGAAGGATATAGACCCGAGAAGTTGATAAAATATCCAAGAGGCGGGATTGACCTTTAAATTGATACCAATTATATTGTCGTATAGACTCGGATGTGGGAGTTAAAATTAAATATTTACATGGGGATCCAGGTATGGTCAAGGACAACGCCTATAATTTTCAGTAATGATCAGATAATAATTTTGGGATGAAATGAACCGCAAACTTTATTTTTTGTGTTTTTTTTCGAGTCGATCTACAACCCACGGTGAAGGGAGTATGGACAAGTAATTAGAAGGACTGTACTGAATATTGGTAATATTCGAAAAATATGTCAGTGTAAGGGAGAGATTCTGTGTTGACCTCTAATCGGGCAAGAGGGTGCAACTATCACGAAATATTGTCCAGGCAGAGAGTTAGACTTCCGTGGTAGTTGTGTGGGATATTGAATGGTTGGTCCCGTCCCACTATATTGTTCCGCTCACTGGTTTAAAAATATTATTTCAAGGGTCTGGTAAAAGCGTTGATTTTTATCTATTAAGAACGTGGTTTTTTAAAGTCCAGCCACGTGCGTGTAATTTCTGGGTTTTTTTTGGAGATGGATATTTTAAAAATACTTTTTCAAGGCTCGAGGAATTTTTTCAAGGGTCTGTTAAATGCGTAGATCTTTTAAAAAATATATTTTCAAGGGTCTTTCGAGCACGAGACATTTTAAGTATTTTTGAAAATGGATTTTTTTAAGGGTCTGATAAAAGCGTAGATTTTTTAAAAGTATTTTAAGGGTCTATCAAAGGCGTAGATTTTTGAAAAATATTTTTTCAAGGGTCTATCAAAGGCGTAGATTTTTGAAAAATATTTTTTCCAGGGTCTATCAAAGGCGTAGATTTTTGCAACATATCAAGGGTCTATCAAAGGCGTAGATTTTTGAAAAATAATTTTTCAACGGTCTATCAAAGGCGTAGATTTTTGAAAAAATATTTTTTCAAGGGTCTATCAAAGGCGTAGATTTTTGAAAAATATTTTTTCAAGGGTCTATCAAAGGCGTAGATTTTTGAAAAATATTTTTTCAAGGCTCTACAAAAATGTGTGGATTTTTGAAAAATATTTTTTCAAGGGTCTATCAAAGGCGTAGATTTTTTAAAAATAGTTTTTTAAGGGTCTATCAAAGGCGTAGATTTTTTAAAAATTATTTTTCAAGGTCCATATCAAGGCGTGGATTTTGTAAAAATTATTTTTAAAGGTCCCTATAGAAGGCGTGGATTTTTTAAAAATTATTTTTCAAGGGTCTATCAATGGCGTGGATTGTTTAGAAATATATTTTTTAAGGTCTATCAGAGGCGTAGATTTTTTAAAAATTATTTTTCATGGGTCTATCAAAGGCGTAGATTTTTGAAAAATTTTTTAAAAATATTTTCAAGGGTCTACACAAGGCGTGGATTTTTGAAAAATATTTTTTCAAGGGTCTACACAAGGCGTGGATTTTTGAAAAATATTTTTTCAAGGGTCTATTCAAAGCATGGATTTTTCAATCATTAAAGAATTTCTCAGAATTTTTTTTTGGAAAATAATTTCCATTA
>NW_026884496.1:0-56061 GCF_032173495.1 Musca vetustissima | reverse complement strand
CAACACTTGAAATAAGCCAACAACAACAGCAACACCAACAACAAACAATTACAAATGGTACCATAAATACCTGTGGAAATGGCAGTGGCACAACCGGTGTCGTCCTCCCTGGTGCCGGCTCAATGCTGATGGGAGGAAATAAAAATTTACATATCAGCAACCATTCAAATTGTTCATCGGTGAACTCATCACCCTCAAAAGTCTTAACGTCAACGTCGTCAGCATATCATCAGCATCAAATGCAGCAGCAGCATCATCTACAACAACAGCATGCTGTTGGCATGGTAGTTGGTGGTGGTGGTATTGGTGTTGCCAATGGTCATAACCATCATACCCTGAATGCAGCCACTTTGCAACATATGCATCATTCGCCTCAGCAACATCCGGCAATTGTCAATTTAAAACAATGTTCTACGGGTGGTGGTTGTGGCACGGCCACTCCACCATGTTGTGGATCGGGATGTGTCAGCGGCTCCTCAACGCCACCATTACATCATCACACTCTGTATCCAGGAGTTTTGTTGGGTTCCGGCTGTTACAGTGCCAGCGGTTCTAATTCGGTAGTCAATTCGCCGGCAATGGGTAGACGTAAACGTTTCACCAGCACCTCATCGAATTGTTCGACACAATTTAATAATAACTATACCGGGTTGGATGTGGAATCGCTGGATGATATGTTAAGAAAGGTAAGAGGGGAATTTTAATATTTTTTACCACAGATAATTTGACAAGGATTTTAAAGTCCTAAGGGTGATTTTTACAGAAATTATCTTGGACTCCTTACGCTTTTGTATGTTCTATAGTGAATTGAACGATCCCCGTGGGGTCTAAAAATTTTAAATAGAAAATTGAACGACCCCTACAATTTTCTAAACAAAAATTAGCGACCCATGTGGGTGTCTAAAAATTTTCTATAGAAAAATTATTGACCCCTGTGGGGGTTTAAAAATGTCCTACAGAAAAATTATCGACGTCTTGGGAGTCTACAAATTTTGTATAGAAAAATTATTAACTATGCGGAGGCCTAAATATTTGGTATAGAAAAATTATCAACCCCTGCGGGGGTTTAACAATTTTCTAAGGAGTGACCCATGTGAAGGTTTAATAATTTTCTATAGAAAAACCAGTAAGGAAAGTAGTAAAGTCGGACGGGGCCGACTATATGATACCCTTCACCACTATGGGTATATTAAACAGGACTATTAACATGAAATTGGATGAAATAAAATATGTGATATTTATCTAAATGTGAATCAATAAAATATAAATAGGCCATACGTTGGGCTATGTCTGTACTTCTACAAAACGCAACTACGTAATTGCCAATCTGACTAACATGAGGAGTTTGATGCCCAATTTACATGAAATCGGGCGAAAATATATATGGAAGCTCTATCCAAATATTAAGCTATTTCTAAAAAAACTTGTCACAGGTCAGGCTATACTAATTTCAGAACGTTTTGTTCCTATCAGCCTATTGGTTCATTGGTGCGTCAATTACTAAAAATCAATCTATAATAAAAGGGAGCTATATCTAAATCTGGACCGATTTTCACGAAAGTTGGCAGACATCATTCTAGGCTCAATTCAGTACGTTATGTCAAATTTCGTGCAAATCGAAAGATATATAGGGACTTTTGGGCATCATTTACATGAAAACGGACGAAACTATATATGGGAGCTATATCTAAATCTGGACCGATTTTCTCGAACCGTGGCAGACATCACTCTAGGCTTAGTTCAGTACGTTATGCCAAATTTCGTGCAAATCGAAAGATATATAGCGACATTGTTGCACCATTTACATGAAATCGGACGAAACTATATATGGGAGCTATATAGAAATCTGGACCGATTTTCTCGAAACTTTGCAGACATCACTCTAGGCTCAATTCAGTACGTTATGCCAAATTTCGTGCAAATCGAAGGACATATACGGACTTTGGTGCACAATTTATATGAAATCGGACGAAACTATATATGGGAGGTATATCTAAATCAGAACCGATTTTCACGAAACTTGGCAGACATCATTTTAGGCTCCATTCCGTACGTTATGCCAAATTTCGTGCAAATCGAAAGATATATAGGGACTTTGGGGCACCATTTACATGAAATCGGACGAAATTATATATAGGAGCTATATCTAAATCTGGACCGATTTTCTCGAAACTTGGCAAACATCACTCTAGGCTTAATTCAGTACTATATGCCAAACTTCGTGCAAATCGAAAAATATATAGGGACTTTGGGGCACCATTTACATGAAATCGGACGAAACTATATATGGGAGCTATATCTAAATCTTGACCGATTTTCTCGAAACTTGGCAGACACCACTGTAGGCTTAATTCAGTACGTTATGCTAAATTTCGTGCAAATCAAAAGATATATAGGGACTTTGGGGCACCATTTACATGAAATCGGACGAAAATATATATGGGAGCTATATCTAAATCTGGACCGATTTTTACGAAACTTGGCAGACATCATTCTAGACCTAAATGATTAGGCTGCACCAAATTTCGTGCAAATCGAAAGATATATAGGGACCGTTTACATTAAATCGGTTAAATATATATATGGGAGCTATATCTAAATCTGAACCGATTTTTCCCAATTTCAATAGGGTTCGTCCTTGGGCCGAATAAGTGACCTATGCCAAATTTCATCCAATTCGGATCATAAATGCGACCTGTACTTTGTTTACAATTTAACATGGACAGACTGACGGACGGACGGACATGCATAAATCGACTTAGAAAGTGATTCTATGTATATTCTCAAAAGGAACCATGGGTCTATCTCGATTATTTTTGCCTGTTACAAACATATGCACAAAGACATAATACCCTGTACCACAGTGTGGTGAAGGGTATAATTATTAACCTGTGGGGAATATAAATTTGCCATAAAAAATTATAGACCCATGTGGGAGTCTAAAATGTTCCCTTAGAAAAATTGTCGACCCCTGTGGGGGTCTAAACATTTTCTATAGAAAAATTATTGATTCATGTTTATTTTTTTATAGAAAAATTAAAGACCCATGTGAGAGTCTAAAAATTTCCTATGGAAAAAGTATCGATGTCTTTGGGGTCTGAAAATTTTCTATAGAAAATTTCTCAGCTTTAGTTGCAGTTCGGAGATTTTTCGTCGACAATTTTCACAGATTTTGTTACGACACTCAGGTGGGATCACAGATTATTTTCATAGAAAATTTTATCGCTCTCAGGTTGGGTCCACAGATTTGTCATATCATATTTCTCGAATCCTATGTGGGCTCTAAACGTTTTTATAGAAATTTTCTCTCTTATTTAAGGGGTTTCGGGTGCGGTCCATATATTTCTATAGAAATATGTCTCGGGTTTTAGGTGGAGTTGAGATTTTCAATAAAAAATTTTCTCGGCACTCAGGTGAGGTTCAGAGATATCCTAACCTGTCGAATCCAGATGGGATCCGGAAATATTACTTTGAAAATTTATCGGCAAAAAACTCTAAACTATTTTTATAGAAAATTCGTCGATCTCATTTTTAGGCTTTCAGATTTCTGAGTTTTTATATAGAAATTTGCTCGCCTACTACTTTGAGTCCATATATAACCCGAGGGCAATATCTACATCCTAGTGGACTTTCAATATGTCGATTGACACCCTGATGGAGTCCAGCGATTTTCCATGAAAAATTTATTTATAGACTTTTAAGAAAAATATTTCTTCAAGATTTTTAAAAAAATTGGACAACCAGGTGGGATGTACAGATTTTCTATGAAAAAATTATTAAATCCCAGGTAGGATTCGCAAAGTGTTCTAAACCATTTTTATATAAAATTCCTTGACCTCCAGATGGGCTTATGGATTTTCAATAGAGCATTTTTTGACGCTTAGGTTTTTAAGGTTTTTTTTTATAGAAAAAATTCTCAGGTTCTGATTGGGACACAACGGTTTTTCAACGAAAATTTCTCGGCGTCCATGTGTGGTCCGCAGTTTAGGTATAGACATTTCTTGGCTACTACCTGGAGTCCAAACATAATCTGAAGGCAACATCTACATTTCAGTAGGTTTTCAACATATCTAGATGGAACACAACGAGTTTTCAACGTGAATTTCTCGGCATCCAGGTGATTTTCTATAGAAAACTTCTCGGCTACTACGTGGAATCCACATATAATCTGAAGCTAATGTCTACATTCCAGTGGGCGTTAAACATGTCTATGGAAAATTATATGCACTGCAGATGGGCTAGTGTATTTTCTACAGAGATTTTTTCTGCATTCAGTGGAAATATTCTATAGGAAATTCCTCGACTCTCGGATAGGGTACAGAGAATTTTCATATATATTTTCTTGTCTCCCACGTGGGGTTCACAGATCTTCTATAGACAATTTTTTTACTCGTAGGTGGGGTCCATAGATTCTCTATTTAATTTATTTCAGTTCCCAGGTTGGATCCACCCATTTTCTACAAAAAATATATCGGAACATTGGAGTCAACTGTTATGATATATGAACATTTTCTGAATAACCGATTTTTCTGATGTTTGAATTTATTTTTTTTTTTTTTGATAAATTAATTTATTTCTCGGAATCTTGTGCTTGTTGCGAGTATTATTTGAGGTCAAGGTCACACCTAGCTCATGTGTCCAATTAGTGTTGTAAGAAATTGACTTTTTACTCTGTATCTTCCACTATTTTCCCTCAGGAAGTAATGGCAGGATGTAAAATAATATTTGTAGGACTAACAAATTGCTTCAAACTGTCACTTGACAAATGCCATCATTTTTGTAGTTTGAGAACAACAGCAACGACGACAACAATAAATTGTAGCACAATAAAAACAAAAAGGAACTAACAAGCAAATCCAAAATCCCCACACTTAGGAATTTTCTTGAAGTTAAATGGAGGACACATGCTTAAAAGTGGAAAAGAACAAGAAGGGACAAGACAAAAAAAAAAAACAGCAAAAATAAAATGAAAAATATCAAGAAAAGTTTTATATGACCTTAATCTGGTAAGAAAAGTAATGTGAAAAAAAGAAAACAACAACAACAGCAATTTGACATTTTCATTTCACACTCTTGGGAAGTCATGACCCGGAAATGGTTCCATACGAAAGTATCCAACTTCTATTACTTCGTCCCTCTTTTGGCTACGTCTCTGAAATATAACCAAAATATTCATGGAACCAAAAGAAAACTCTAGTTTACAAAAAGAGAGATTGCTGTTATTTTCTATTATTTTTTCGTCTCGTTTATTTTTCTTATAAATAAATAACACCAAAAGCTTTGGCATACTTTTCGGCTTAACAAAAAAACTTTAACACAATAGTGATAAATTGGTGGCCCAAACATTTCCTCCCGTCAGACACTTTTTAGTCAGTTGGAAAAAAACAACGCTTCAAATATTTAAAGGAAGAACAAGAAAATAAACTTTTCGTCAGGATGCCATATTTTTTTCGGAACCATTTTTCCATACCGCTTTATAACCTTTGACATGTTAAATTTTGTTCTTCTCTTCATCAGTATTTTTTTTTTTTTTTTTTGGTGGGAGGAAATTGTTAGCCAAAACTTTCCATTTGAGAATGACAGAGGAGACAACTATTCCACTAATAATGCCACAATTGTCAGCAATTTAAAGCAAAGTCAAAAAGTTCTAGGAATATGAAATGTCCTTCTCTTCAGTTCACCATCCCCAATGGATTATTATGGGTGTGTGTGCCGGTTAGGATAGACCGTCCGTAACACAAAAGGAATAATGAAAGAAGCCTAGTCTTTTCTTTGTTGTTGTATTGTTCCCAATTTCTAGATAGACAGTTTTTTCTCAATAGATTATATCTCAGATCCATATAGGAGGTTTCCATAGCAATTTTCGAATGTAAATCGATTATTCAGAAATTTTCATATATCATCACAGTGGACTCCAAAGGGTCCGATTTATTTTCTGTAGAAAATGGGTGGATCTCACCTGGGAGCTGAAATAAATGAAATAGAGAATCTGGTGACTCCAACTAGAAAACGAGAAATTATTTATAGATGATCTGAGAACCCCACTTGGGAGACGAAAAATATATATGAAAATTCTTTGTACCCTACTCGGAAGATGAGAAAATTTCTATAGAATACTATCAATGAAAATTCTAGGTAGAACATACTTCACCCCATCAGGAGGATATGAAATGTTCCATAGACATGTTTAAAGAAATTTTCTATAGAAAATCAGTGGACCTCACCTGGACGACGCACATTTTTCGTCGAAAAATTTATTTGACGCCTGAGAAATTTTCCTATAGAACATATATTGATCTGAAAATCTATAAAGTCTGTATTGAAAATCCGTAAACCCATCTGGAGGTCTAGGAATTGTCTATAAACAGTTTTTTGGGGCCATTTGGGGATCCTACTTAAGAATTGAGAAAGTTTCCATAGAAAATTTTTAGATCCGATCTAGCTGTCCACAATTTTTTATAGAAAATCTGTATAATCCAGGTCCACCTGGGAGACGAAGAAATATCAATGAAAAATCAATGTGCCATACCTGGGAGAATAAATTGACGAATATATATTGACCTGAAAATCTATAAAGCCTTTGTAAAAATCCTTAAGCCCATCTTGAGGACGAGGAATATTCTATAAAAATTGTTTAGAGCCCTTTGGGTATCCAACCTTCGAATTAAGAAAATGTCCATAAAAAAATGTAGATCCCACCTCGCTGCCCACAATGAAAAAATTTTGTCGACCAAAATTTTTTTTATTAAAAATCTGTGAATCATGTCGATAAGAAATGTTTTGCCGAGAAAATGTCCTTATGAAATCTCCGGACCCCATCTGGGTGTTGGCAAATTAGAATATCTCTGGACCTCACTTGCGTGTCGAGAAATTTTTTTATTGAAAATCTCTACTTCACATGAAACCCGAGACATTTTTCTGTATAACGTATATCCGTAACTTCTATACAGAATATATACAAATGTAAAGCCTCTATTGAAAATCCGTAAGCTCAACTGGTGGCCGAGGAATTTTTTATAAAAATATTTAGAGCCCTTTAGGGGGTTAAGAAATTTTCTATAGAAAATCTGAAGATCCCTCCAGGCTGTCCAACGTTTTCTCTAAAAATGTGGGACCCTTCAGTTCGACAAGATGTCTTTTGCTGAAAAAAATGTTCATGGAAAATCTCCGGACCCCATTTGGGTGTCAACAGATTCGAATATCTCTTGACCTCATTGAAAATCTCTAATCCACCTGAAATCCGATACATTTTTCTAGAGAAAATATATGGACCCCATCTAAAATCCTATGGAATATCCATATCCCTATGGAATATCCATAACTCCATCTCGAGGTCGAGATATTTTCTACAAATACGCTTTGAGGTCACTAATATGTGGAGCTCATGTAGGATCCGAGAAATACGCTATGTGATCCCACCTGAATGTCGTAAAATGTTTAATAAAAAAATCTGTGGATACCACCTGAGTGCCAAGAAATTTTCTACGAATAATCTCTGAACTTCATCAAGAGCTGAGAATTTTTCTATAGAAAATTTATGGCTATTCTATATTCTATAGGACATTTCCGATGAATTTATCTATAGAATATATATGTACCCCATCTATGGTCGAGAAATTTTCTATAAAAATGTTGAAAACACATTAGGGTATAGACAATTGCTACAAATATATGTGGAGCCCACGTTGGATCCGAGAAATTTTTTATAGAAAATATGTGGGCCCCAAAAATATCGCCTGGAGGAGAGAAAATTTCTATAAAAATGTTTATGAACCAACTAGGATTCGATAAATGTTCTATACAAAATCTCTGCACCCCAAATGAGAGTCCTAAAATTGTCTATAAAAATCGACTGAGTGTAGACATAGTTTTTATAAAAAAAAAAAAATTGTGGACCACCTGAGGTCAGATAAATTGTCTACAAAAAATCTCTGGACTCCATCTAGAACTGAGAAATTTTCTATAAAAATTCTTTGGACCCCATGTGGTTGTTGACAGCTGCGTTTCAAAAAAAAAATCTATGGAAAATCTGTGGATCCCACCTGGATGCAGATAATTTTTTTATATAAGCCTAACCGAAAACGCCTATAAATTCTTTATGGAAAATCCATACGCCCATCTTGAGCTACAGGAATTTTCAATAAAATTTTTTTAGAGAAAATCTCTGGGCCCAACCTGGACGCCGATAAAAATTATATATCTGTGAACCTGAATTTTATATGGAAAATTCGTGGACCCCACCAAGGAGTCGTGAAATATTCATAAGAAATTTATTGGAGAGAAAATCTGTGGACACTAACTGAGTGCCGAACAAATTTTCTATTGAAATACAGAAAATAAAATATTCTATAGAAAAATATTCTATAGAAAATATGTGAACCCCCCCTGGTAGCCGAGAATTGTTTAAAGACATTTTTTGTACTACCCTTGGGGGCCGATAAATTATGGATAATGTATGGAGAATCTGTGGAGCCCTAGAAATATTCCATAGAAAATCAGGGACCCACAAAAAATTATATAGAAAACTTCTGGTCTCCGTTTTCTATAGAAAAATCAGTGGAAAATCTCTAAATACCAAATTGGAGTGAAAATTTTGCTATAAAAAAATGTTGGACCCCCATTTGTTTAATAAACCATCTGAGGACCACATCTGGGAGTATAAAGTTTTTTAATAAAGCATCTGTGGACCTAAACCGGTTGTCCACAAGTTTTCTAGATAAAACTCTGGGATCCTAAATAACGTTTGTATGACTTTTGGACTTTTTCCCCCCATGAAGTATAGCAAATATGGAAACCAAGGTGGTGGTGAATACTCTTAAAATCCATTGGGAAATATTTAGACCCAAAGGGGTTTTCCAGAAATGTTGAAAATTTGACACCACTGGTAGTCTATACATTTTCTATAAAAAATTGTTGGAGTTGACAATTTTTTTATAAGAAATATCAGTACCCCCGATTCTTTACAAATTGTATTTCTAACTTCCCTTCTATTATAATGGTTGCAAATCTAACCTTCGATGTAGGTTTCATTTCGCAAACTTACGCAAGTTTTTTTTTCTGTTTTGTATGTTTTTACATTTTCCTCCTTCCCCATTTCGCAAACGATTTTCTTTCGCAAAAAAATAGATTTTCTTCTCTTTTTTCTATTCCTTTTGAGTATCTTGGGGTATTAATCCTAATTGAAGTCAAATCCCTTTTGGTTGCTCATACCCTCAACCCTTTTTTCCTATCTTAGCATAAAGATGCAGAAGAATAAAAAAAAAACTGAACTGAACTGAACGAACATTTTAGTAATGTTCCGAGTATAAACCCTTTTTTCATAGTTCGTTAGCTAGTTTCGTTACTAGGTTGCTGATGTTGTTGTTGTTGCTTAGCTGATAGTTAACTGCCGCTACTACCCTTTTTCTTCAAAATTCCTTCAAATTGCTATTTTTCTCCCCCAATTTTGCCAAAAATGGAAGAAAAAAACGAAAATTGTCTTAGATTTTTTTTTGGCTTGCTTGTTTCTGCTTTGGGCTTTTGCGTTGTTTGTTGATTAGCCATCAAACCAATTGCATATTTAAAGAAGATATTTATGAGCTTGGAATGTGTGTGTGTGTGTTGGAAGGGGTTGGGGTGCGATGGGGTGGTAGTAGGGTGTAGTAAACTGTGTGTGGATTTAAAATTCAACTAAATAAGGATTATGTTGACTTAACTAAAGTAGTATTGTTTGTTAACTGTTACCGATCAACTTAATACTACAAGTTGATACATTTTTTTTTTTTTGTGGATGGGGGAAAATATTGGCACATGTAGAGCTTTAAGAATAATAAGTATATAAAATTCCACAGTATTTACTTTAAATTTCCTGTTTAACTAAAAAATAAACTCAAACATCGTTCACTAAAAACTAGTTACAAATAAAATATCCAATTCTGAATGAAAACATCAGTAATGCAGTTATGGAGGTTGTTTTTATATAAATATCGAAATCGCGGAAATGAACACGAAACTAGAAGTTATAAGTTCTCTGATTTGAATATTATAGGTTCAAGATCATACCTTTTCATGTATTCAATTAGTGTTGTATGAAGTTGAGTTGTCTCTGCATTTTCCACAATTACTCTACTGAGAGCGATGGCAGGACGTAAAATAATATTTGTAGGACTAACAAATTGCTTCAAACTGTCACATGACAAGTAGTTTGAGAACAGCAACAGTAAATTGTAGCACACTAAAGAGAAAATACTGGCTTAAAAAGATACGGACGCATGTGGGAATATCGGGACTAGACCTCAACATAAGCTTGAGGTCTATCACGGTACATTCCAGATTTCGGAATTTTGTTGGCAGTTGGGCACGTTTTTCAACCGAATTCGTTCCAATTTGATATTTTGGATTCTCATTGGGCAGAAAATTTCCATGATAAAAATTATCAATATTGGTCCATGTTTCGGGGTGGTACCTTATTCGGTATTTGGGGAACATTCTACACATTTTTTGAATCGAATCGGCTCCTTTGATATTGTGGATTCTAATTGGGTAAAAAATCTTAATACCTAAAATGATTAATATTGGACTACGTTTCGGGGTAGTGTCCTTAGAGCCCTACCACCTTTCTTTATTGACTTTGGGAACGTTTTTACCGCTTTGACTTCAATTTAATATTTTGTATTCGCATTTGATAGAAAAATGATCCCTTCCAAAAATTATCATTATACCCCAATTATTTAGTATTTTATTGGCTTTGGACGCGTTGCTCAACCGAATTTACTCCTATTGGATATTTTGTATTCTCATTGGGTAGAAAATCTCCCTTGCAATAATTATCAATATGATTCTTTTGGGGGTTATGGACACGTTTTTCAACCCAATCGACTGTAATTTGATATTTTGGGTTCTCTTGAAGTGTCAAATCTTCCCAGGATAAAACACATTTATGCAGAACATTTTCTATGTTTGGGCGTAGCCCCAATATAAAGGTTTTAATAGCATTTCCCCTCCTAAGTGGCTGTAATTTGAAAAAAATATATTTGCCCTTAATTGTAAATGTGGGTCCATATTTTGTTATAACCCCATATAAAGAGATATGCGACCATTTTCGGGTTTCTGAAGGTGATTGATCTCAGAGGTGGCCCCTGGATATGTGGACCCAGCCTGACAGTTGGTGTGGCCCCCTGGGGAGCTTGGCGGGGGTTATGTTTTCGCCCCTAACAAGGGGGGAGTGTGACTTCTGCATGCTCTCCGATTGGTACAGCACCGAAGTGCTATGGCTCAGCCACTGTGAAGTAGGCCAATAGGCAGGTATTCACATTAAATCTCTCAAGATACTGTCCGACCCTCCGAATGTCCAGTATTTTCTGATCCCAATTGGATGAACCCAATAGAAATTTGCTGAAATCGGTTCAGATTTCCTCCGATTTGATGATTGGTTTGATACTGTCAAAACTATCGATATTTGACAACAGTTCAACTTCCTTGCCTCTACAGAATCTGCCATCGGCTATTGTTGTTTGTTGAAACCGCGTTAACTACAACGAAGTACTCAATTGCTCTTGGTCTGCTATCAGTGCCGATTTCCAAGATGTGTCTTGGCTCACCGACATGAAAACTCTAGTTTATTGCGGCTCCATAAATTCATTCAACAAAGTCTTCTTAAGAGCTTCATCTGGGGGGTTTTCCAAAACTTGGCTCGCATGACTTAGAGGATGTTTATTTCCTTGGACTCAACTAGCGTATGGAATTTCGTTTCTTCGGAAGATATTTCTGCTGTTACGAATAGAAATTAAAATTAAAACCATAGTTTTAACTTTTGCCGCAAAAATCGCTGAACGCGTACAACAATTCGAGATATTTCCTACGAATTGTTTTCGGTTTTCATTGCGAAAATTTTTTGATTTATTTCATAGAATCAATACGATTATTCTTTTCAAGTTAAAATAAAAAACTCAATTTTATTTCATGAAAATATTTTGTAACATTTTTCATATAGTAATAATTCTTTGCCAACTTAATATACAGTATGTCAAGAATGAGTTTTCGAATATTCAGTACAACCCTTATAACTACTTGTCCAGATTCCCTTCACGGTGAGTTGTGTTGTGATGTTCGGACTATATTCGACTCGAAAATACACAAAAAAATTAAGTTTTCGGTCCATTTCATCCCAAAATTTTAGTCTGAAAATCACCGAAAATTTTAGGCGCTGTCCTTGACCATAACTGGAAGTTTATGGAAATTTTCAACGCGATCAGCGCTACATTTCCGCCCTCTAATGTGGTAATGGGTTACAAAATAATATCAGAATACATAAGCACCTGTAAATATTTGAGTGTAATTCGCACATCTGAGTATATACAACACTATAGTTGGTATCAATTTAAAGGCTAGCCACTCCTCTTGGATATACTATCAACTCCTCGGGTCTTTATTTTTCAGGAGTAAATATATACGCCCCAGAATAATTTTGTTTTAATTTTTCACACAAAAGTCTGGGTCTATTTGACCCGCTAAATATTGACCGATCTTTATCAAAGCAGGCATGCTTATTCTTTGGCCCATGTAAAATTTCGCGATGTTCGGGCAATAATTACGGCCTCTGGAGCATGTACCGTGTTAACAAATTATAATGGACAGACGGACGGACACACATGTCTAGATCGACTCAGCTAGTCGAGATATGACGATCGGTATACTTAACGGTGGGTCTAGGACCAATATTTCGCGGCGTTACAAACTTTTGTGGCTGCACAAAGCTATAATACCCTGACAACATAGTTATGTAGGGTATAATTATATAACTATTCCTATTTCGAGCTTCTACATTTTAAAATGTTTAATAATTATCCATATGCGAACTCATTCTTGACATACTGTATTCTATTTTTGTTAGTACAGTAAAGTTGTCACCACAACCTCTATTAGGATTGACAGATCATTTGTAAGCTATATTAGTACCAATTTTTTGGCATTGTTTCTTTATTTCTCGTTTCTACTTGAATATTTTATTTAAATTCCTGCACTTTCGATGTATTCGTTGTAAAAAAAATTTTATTTAAATTCCTTTCCCTTCAAAGTTATCCACTTTCATTGCCAACACTTTCAAACTGTCAACATTTTATTGTTAAAGTTATGTCATTTTTAGTTGAAATTTTTACAACAAATATTTGGCCAAAGTGTTTGTTTTCCAATTACCTCCCCAGAAAAGTATGCAGTGTAATAAAATCATTTTGTTTTCTCCCTAAAAATAAATTTTATCACTTAAATCTATAAAAATTGAAAAAAAACAAACTAAACAATATAAAATAGAAACTTTGTAACACAAAATAGATTTGCTTTAAGAAAAACAAGAAAAAAAAAACAGCAACAACACATTTTTGTCTACCCTGGCGTCAAGCTGTCTGCTAAAGCAAACAAGCCTTCTGTTGCCGGTCGGTCGATATAATACCAGTTTTTTTGCTTTTCGGGGAAATCATAATTCATATTGAATTTGCCAAAAACCAAAGTAAATGTCATGAAGAGGAGGGTGTCACACAAACTGTTTTGTTTGCCTAAGCCATAGAAAGGTTTTTTTTTCGGCTATAGGTGGTTGTGGATTTCTATGATAAATAGCCAAAAATAATAATTTGGGTAGGGTAGGAAAAGGGAGCCAGGTGGGGCATAAATAAAAACTTGCTCTTTTTTCAAAATATCATGCTTTACAAAAAAACCGAAAAATAAAATCAAAACAGCTAAAAATAAAACCATTAAACTTTTGCTGCCGGTATTTGGGAAGTGCTGGAATTTGCCTCTCAACCTACATCCTCCACATCATTGTTGGTTGTTGCCCTTTTCAATGTTAATTTTTGTTTCGTGCCACCATTGAATTGCTTGTTGTTGCTGTTTCCCATCCGGACAAAGAGCACGAGGCAGACCACCAGTCGCGTTATAAGATTTATGACTTTTCGCCACGCTGACTTCACATAATTTTTCCATTTTGGACTGTGGCATTTTCCGAGAGTGTGAGTTTGTGTGCGTAGGATTTTTGTTTCTGTGTCCTGGCTGCCTAGATTTGCTTGCCCTAGCTGCTCCTGCTCCTAGCTGTCAAATGGTTTCCGTATTGTCGCGTTTGTCACCATGCCCCAATATACAATACAGCACGAGAGAAAGTATAATTTTTCCGGTATATTGTAGTCATGTTGACATTGTCTGCTGGTTGCGGAATATCCTAAACTGACTGTGGGGTTTTTTCGTGTAGACGAGTGAGTGTGCAAGAGGCAGAGGGCGCATTACCCCTAGGCAAGCAGGTGCCTTTTGGGTATCTACTGCTATGTGATGGCAATTGAGAATCACATGTGTTTTGGTTTTGCTTTCATTTTCAGTGAATTTGGAAAAGTTCTCTACAGCTGGGATATATGTTACTGCATGTCGAGCCAGCTATGTATATTTCTTGGCAAATGTCAGTTGTAAGTCTGAAAAAAAGAAGGTTGCAGCATCTTTTTCTGGCTTTTGGAAATGTTAAAAGGTTCTTTTTTTGTAGCTAACGGATTTGGAAGGGCTTTACAGGAAGTTTTCATTCCTTTGTAAGGACATACTTCCAATTACCTGAATTTTGGGCAGTAATTTGCAAACCCAAACTTATGTGCTTACCTGAAGCTCAGAAGTAAGTAGTTTATTTGCTGATGAAGTGTTTCTGATTGCAATTTGTCATGAATAAGGTACGCTTTTGAGATTAACATTGGGAAAGGTGTATCTAATTACGTCAATTGCAATTGAGTTCAATGAGCTATTTGGAATTTCAGACTCAACTGCTTACTTTGCACCCAAATGTAAGTGGTAATTGAATCAAAAAATTCATCTGTTCAGGATTACTGTCGATTTGAAATCCAGACTTAATTGCACTCAAATATGGGTGATGATTGAATCGAATCCTGTTTAGGATTCCTCTCGATTAGTTTTTGTATAGAAGATAATTAAATTTGAGGAAGTAGTATGCAAGAATAGAGTCATGTGCTTACTTGGTACTCAAAAGTAAGTAGTTCATCTGCTGATGAAATGTTTCTGATTGGAAATTGTCTTGAATAATGTATTTTGTATAGATTGATTTTAGGAAAGGTGTATCTATTTACGTCAATAGCAACTGAGTTGAGTGAGCTATTTTGATATCCAGACCCAACAGCTTACTTTGCACCCAAATGTAAGTGGTGACTGTTTATTTGGTAGCTACAAGTAAGCAGTGAAAAGGAATTATGTATACTCACCTGTAGACATATGTGGGGTACCAAATTTAAATCCGAATAGAGCATGTTATATTCTATTAACGATTTTACTGAATTTTAAGTTTCACTTCTTTTCGATTACTCCTCCTATACCCCTCCATAGCTCCTCCTTTGTATCCCACCTACTCCAACAATTCTTGTTACGCTACTCGCTTACTCGCTGTAACATTTTGAACTTTTCATTTCCGCTGTGATTTATTTGAAATGGAGTATGTTTCGTTTCGTTTTTTTGTATTCAATGTTGGCAGGTCGAATTGCCTTATTTCGAACATTCGTGTTTTCGATACTTCTATAAATAACTTTAACGAAACGTAACACATAAACGTTTGTTCTTGCCTGTTTTTTTCGCTCTTGCCCAAAGATTCTCGTTAACAGCAGGCAGGCAGGCACTCCAAGGAACAATTCAATTTAATATGACCGGCATTTATTATTGTTTTTCTGGCCAATATGAATTACAAATGATGAAACCCTATTGTGAATGGAAAGGAGTGATTGAAATCGAACAAAACAATATGTTAAATATGGCTGGGTTCAGTGTTCAAGTAGGGATAATATAGCCTCTACCACATAAGGGATAGGCAGTGTTTCAAAAGGCAAGATTTAAGGTTGCGTGTGTGTCATACAGCAAGAGGTGAAATCCACCGTACCAAAATAGGGGACCTAGAAAATCTAAAAAAAAATCCTGGGTCTTAAAAAGCTTGGCTCCAAATAAGGAATATTTGTTAGGAAGCTCAATAAGACGTGGATTGTTTTAGGAATATTTTTCAGGAGGCTCAATAAGGCGTGGATTTTTAAGGAATATTTTTAAGAGGTGTAAGGATTTAAATCGTGGATTTTTTAAGAACATTTTTTTGAAGCTTTACGGGATGTGGATTTGTTAAAGAATATTTTTTCGTTGATTTTTTAGAGACTTAATAAGGCGTGGATTTTTTAAAGATTATTTTTCAGTGCGTTTATAAAGAGCGGATATTTTAGAGACTTAATAAGGCGTGGATATTTTAAAGGAAATTTTTCAGAGCCTTAATAAAGCGTGGTTTTTAAAGAATATTTTTCAGAGCCTTAATAAAGCGTTGATTTTTTTAAAGGATATTTTCAGAGCCTTAATAAAGCGTGGTTTTTTAAAGAATATTTTTCAGAGCCTTAATAAAGCGTTGATTTTTTTAAAGAATGTCTTTCAGAGCCTTTATAAGGCGTGAATTTTTTTAAAGTTTTTTTTAATAAGGCGTGGAATTTTAAAGAATATTTTCAGGAGGCTTAATAAAGCGTGGACTTTTGAAGAAAAATGTTCAGGAGGCTCAATAAGGCGTGGATTTTTAATGAAAAAGGCGTGGATTTTTAAAGAACAATTTTCAAGAGGCTCAATAAGGCGTGGATTTTTAATGAAAAAGGCGTGGATTTTTAAAGAACAATTTTCAAGAGGCTCAATAAGGCGTGGATTTTTAATGAAAAAGGCGTGGATTTTTAAAGAACAATTTTCAAGAGGCTCAATAAGGCGTGGATTTTTAATGAAAAAGGCGTGGATTTTTAAAGAACAATTTTCAAGAGGCTCAATAAGGCGTGTATTTTTAAAGAACAATTTTCAAGAGGCTCAATAAGGCGTGGATTTTTAAAGAAATAATTTTAAGAGGCTCAATAAGGCGTGGATTTTTAAAGAAAAATATTTTTAGGGGCTAGATTTGGCCTCAAATTTTAAAATAATATAATTAGGGGCTGGCTTTGACCTCGATGTTTTAAATAATATTCTTCAAGAGCTGGTTTATGCCTCGATTTTTTAAATAATATTCTTCAGGGGCTGGTTTAGGCCTCGATTTTTTAAATAATATTTTTCAGGGACTGGATTAGGCCTGGATTTGTTTAAAGATGGGGGGACCTTTTCCGATATTAAACCTGGATTTTTTCAATATTTTTTCGGGGCTTTTTCCGGATTCTTTTCAGGACTAGGATTTTTTAGAGAATATTTTTAGGTGCTGGATTATTCCAGGGATTTTAAAGATTTTTTTAAGAGTATTTTTGTAGAGGCTAGAATAGACCTGGACTTTTAAAAGAATATTTTTTAGGGTCAGTAAGGCGTAGATTTTTTTAATTGCGTAGATTTTTTAAATGCTTTTAAGGATTTAAAGGCGGCTTTTCAAGAACATTTTTGGGACATAATAAATATTTTACTTGGCGATAATAGGGCGTTGTTTAAAAAAATAATTCTCCTGTCTATAATAAGGAGTTGTTTAAAAAATAATTTTCCCGGCTATGATAAGACACTGATTATGGAAAATAAAGACTAAGGCGAATAAAACATAGTCTAAAAATTTTTTACCTGACTAATATCCTTCAGGAACTCTAGTCAATTTAGACTGTAAAACAGTTTTTTAAATTCCACGCCCACGGAGAAATATTCTTAAAAAAACCACAGAAAATAAAGACCCTAGAGAAAGATTTTATAAAAAAAAATCCACAGAAAATAAAGACCCTTGGGAAAATCCACGCCTACTAAGTCCCTGAAAAATATTATTTAAAAAAATCCACGCCTATTGAAGTCCCTGACAAATATTCTTCAACAAATTTACACCAACTGAAGTCCCTGAAAAATACTCTTTAAAAAATTCACGCCTACAGAAGTTCCTGAAACTTATCTTTAAAAAATTCACGCCTACTGAAGTTCCTATTGAATTCCATGAAAATCATCTTTAAAAAAATTCACGCCTACTGAAGTCCCTGAAAAATGAACTTTAAAAAAATCCACCCCTATTGAAGTTCTTGAAAAATAGTCTTTAAAAACATTAAGCCTCGGGTAGTGCATGAACAATATTCTTTAACAAAATCCAGTCCTATTGTAATCCTAGAAAAATATTCTTTAAAAAAATTCTGGCATATGGAAAGTCCCTGGAAAAACATTTGTTAGTCTCTGTTAAAAGCTTCTTCACAAAAATCCACAACCAAGTACCGAAAATAATGTTCTTTAAAAATTAATTCTTTCTTAAGGGAACCTCCGATTTAAAATTACCCTTCAAATTATAGGAAAAATCTTCTTTAAAAAAATCAACGCTCTATTAATCCCTGTAAACAAAAATTTTGTGAAATGCACACTTCAAGACTCTGGAAAATATCCATTTAAAAAGTACTTATTATCCCACATATTAATGTCTACAAATATTGTTTAAAAAGTCCATGTCCCATTACGTCCCTGGACAAATATATTAAGCAAATCCCCGTTTCTTCAAAATTCCATTAATATTATTTTTATAAAAACCTCAGTTCTTTAAATCTCGAAAAAGAATAATATTTCTTATGGAAAATAAATAAATTTTACTATGAAATTAATTCTGTTTAATGAATGCTACATAAAGTGATCAACTTTTCTCTATATTGTTTTTTTTCGGGTCAAAATATATGTGTGTGAGTGAATGAGTGGACCTAATAACAATTTTTGCCATGAATACATTTACATGTTTTGGACCCATAAATCTTAAACACTGACCGAATAGAAAATACAAACAAAACTAAAAACCCCTACAGCATAGTCTCGAAACAAATGACAGTGACAAAAAAAAGCATTGCATACTTTTTGGCATTAAAAGCAAAAACATGCCATATTAAAGCTTAATAATCATTTAAAATGGTAAAATTGTTACATTTTCATGCCAAAAAAAAAATACGAGGGCAGCGAAACCTGTGAGGTGTTGTGTGTGTGCTTCTTTTTTAACACTAATGATAATGTTCCAAGTATTTCTTTTGAATTTCTCTGTGTTAATTTTTATGTTTCGAGCAGAGTATTCAATACCATAAGTATTGCATGTTATTTTGTGGTGTTGTGTTTTTTGTTTCGGGGTGTTCCATAATCATTATTTTCTGTTTATATCGTTGGCTGCTCTCTTTTTTGGTTGCTTGTTGTTATTTAACGCCTTAAATTGCTGGTAATAGTTTTTTTGGTAGCCAGCCAGAACAATAGAAAAAAGAAAAAAACGTAGCAATTGTTTTCAATGAAACTCCACCTATCCCCTCCCCACCCTCCTACCACCTCATCCAAAATATTTATTCAACACATTTTGCAGTCTTTTATTAGCTTATTTAACAACTGGTGTCTATCTGTCGATCTATCTGGGTACGTGTGTGTGTGTGTAACATGTGTTTTTGTTTAGTTTTGTCCAAATATCACATTCTCCAACTCCCCGGCCCCCCGAGTTCACCCGGCAATGGTGTTGTTATAACAGCTATTGGCTTTGGGGAATTAATGTGTTTTATGGCCTGGTCTCTATTGCTGCTGCTGCTGTTGGTATCCTCATTTATTTCCGGTTGTTATTATTGTTATTGCCAGCATTTGTCCTTTGTCAGTTTTATTTGCTGGCCGGTCTTACAGAGAAAAAAAAACAAAAATACGCCACGTTATCGTGGCATGGGCCTAATATAAATTGCATGCGACAGGACAAGGTGTTGATCAATGGTTTTTATGATACTCATTAAAATATTGACCTATGGGAGCACTAAACTAGGCTATAATTTGTCTACAATTCTATTGTGGTGGCTTCTTTTGTCTGTTTTTGTTTTTGGATTGTCATACGGACTAGAATGACAAATATGGGTGAGTGGAAGGTAACTGGGGAACAAAGAAAAATGTTTGTTTTTCGGCAAAATTAGAAATGCAAATATTTTGTTTTAGGGAAATATTTGAATTAATTTATTCACAGCCACATATGATATTATCTTAAGTTTCGTGGTATTCCAAAGGTCATATTTGGTGGTGGAAAGAAAAAAAGGATTCAAGGAGCAAGCGTTTTTTTTAAATAATATTTTTCCTAGTATCAAAATGTGACGGAATTTTAGGAAATCTCGACGTTTTATCAGTGATTTGAAACGCGATTGTTTAAGAATATCTTAAGGGATTTGAATTGTGTACTAGTTTAAAGACTATTTTCAGGGATTTTTAGGGCAAAGGTGTTTTTGACGATATTTTTAGGCATAGTTTTTAAGAATATTTTCCCATTGCAATATGTGACCAAAGTGGTACCATTTTTTTTTTTTTTTTTTTTTTTTTGCCGGACCCGCATTTTGAAAGTGGTAAGCAAAGTAGTAAAAAAGGACTGGGCCGACTATATGATACCATTCACCACTTTGGGTATATTCTACATATCGACGCCTCCGAAGAATAGTATGCTAAGTCTGAAAAGTGAGTTTTTCAGTAAAAGCTTTCTAAGTATGGACGCTTCTTGAATCTTGCGTGCCATGCTAAGTACATTTTTGCTTATAACTTTGGTTTGGATTGGCCGATGATTACCAAAATTTCAGAGAATTTAAATTAAGGACCGTAGTATCTAAGAACGTAAAGAACTTTAAAACATGGTTCGGAGGCGTCCATATGTATCCTAACAGACTTTGCTTTTCGAAGGAACATTAACGTGATATTGGACGACTTTAATATGTGATCTTTATCTATTCTGCAACCTATGCAAAATTTAATTTCAATCAGGCAGATTTAGAGTCGTTTGCGTACAATGGGATAAATTTATGTAAATCGATTTAAAGCAAAATATACTGAACTCTATTTCAAATTTCGTGCAAATCATAAAATATATAGGGACTTGGGTGCACCATTTACATTCAATCGGACGAAAATATATATGGGAGCTATACCAAAATCTGAACCGATTTTCACGAATCTTTGTACACATCATTTCATAATCAATTCAATACGCTATGCTAAATTTCGTGCAAATCGAAAGATATATAGGGACTTTGGTGCTCCATTAACATAAAATCGGACGAAAATATATAAGGGAGTTATATCTAAAGCTGAACCGATTTTCACGATTCTTAGTGAACATTAATTTCATCCAATGCGGATCATTAATGCGACCTGTACTTTGTTAAAAGAATACATGGACAGACGGACATACGTATCGAACATTTCCATCGAAAATGTTTTTCATCCATCGAGAACCCGGTATGCTCTATAAATACCTAAAATTAGATGAGGCTTTCATATGGCGGCTAACGGCAAACATGGGCCATGGAAAACATTTTAAAAAATATATTTCGCCCTCCGAGAACCCAGAATGCCCACCCCCTTCGGTTGGAAAATACGTTTAAAACCTCCAAAATATCGAAAATTGGTCAGGACCTTTATATGGGGGCTCCTATAAAACATGGCCCTTTGAAGACTACATTTTAAAATTTTGTATAAATTTCTACGGGAATAATGTCTAAACATGGACTTGTATCGAACATTTCCATTACATATGTTTTTTCAATTACAGCCACATGGTTTTTGTTTTCATCCAGAAAGTCCAAAGACTCAATTTGCAACTTTCTAAGCTTTGTGCTTATTTTTGTTATGTTGTATTTTCTTTTTTATGCGCAACTTCAAAAAAAAAAATATATATATATATGATTTATATATAAACTGATTTACTTTGAATAAGACTTTTCAATTGACCTGCTATACCCAGGGCTTGATATTTGCAACATAAAATCCTTTCTAATGATTTTCTCAAAAATTATAATTTTCTATAAAACTTTGCTGACATTTTGTCGCATTTTCTTATTAATACAAAAGCCGCATATTTCATTTTCTTTATGACTTTTTATTTTAGTATACCCTTAGGAGTACTATTTGTAATTAAAACCTACAGCCTATTTCTGGGCTGCAGTATTTCCAAAAGAATATTTCTCTTAAAAAAACCCGGCGAACAACGAAGCGGAATTTAGTTTTACACATTTAAAACTAAATTCTTGGCATCTACTACCGGTAATACGTATTTTTTCTTGTACCAAAAAAAAAAAAACAAAAAAAAAAATACCAACCACAGATGCAATGCTGCTGCTGTATACCTTGAATAGCGGCGGATGGTCACTAACTTGTCTAATGGCAATAGCAACAACACCAGGAAAAACAACACGAAAACCATTCAGTTTTGCACGACCAGCATTGCGGTAAAAACCATTCATTCATGCCCAACCAATGAGTTTGTGATTCCTGTTATTTGTTTGCCAAGCTGAACTGAACCACGTCGAGCCCGGCTAATGCAGAAGAAATAGCAGCTTTAGAATGGCGTTCTAGCCAGGTATTCGCAATTATCTCACCATTTGTTTATTGAGTTGCTGTTTTTTGTGCTGTGGCCCAGGCCAGACATTTTTGGTAGCTTTTTGTTTGTGGCTGTTAACCGAGACTGGAGTGGTATGTGTGTGTGCCTGGGAAAGGCTTTCTCGATTTTCCGCAATATAGGCTATGGGATATCTGGGCGAAACGAAGATTTAGAAATGTTAGCTGTACCAAAAAACAACATCAATGCAAACAAAATTTGCGTGCACATTAGTTGGTTTAGTTTAGATGGGTTTGCTCGGTTGAGGTTTGGTTGCTTGGTTAGCCTTAATGTCTGACTGCTGCTGTTACCGGTTAATGATAATATTCTCGTATAGGTTCACAGCTTTCAAAAACTATCAGTTGTTACTATGGCATGGCAACATATTGTTCCAGTTCATTATCGCTAATAAAATGATGGCGAAACAAAAAAACGCAGCTAAAAATATAACCACCTCAACGAGTCAAAGAGCTCAAATATTCACTGTTTTTTTTCCTACGCCAAATCCTGTCGTTATGCACGTAGCACCGCACAGGTGTATTCGTGTACCTGCAAAATTTCCTACTACTACTAAAAATATGCAAATATGTATTCCGAAAATGAAGGGCAGGAAATTATGGGTGTGTTTGTGTGTTTAGCTCAGCTGGTGTTGAATATAATTAGGAAATAGTAGCATATTTTTCGGGGAGCTATTCAAATTTCGTTGGTGGCCCCCTGTTTTTTAAGTTAATGCATACTTTTGGCAGTGGAGGGAGATAGAGAGGGGATTGGGTGTTGTGTTTTTATAATTAGTTATGGGAATTTGCATAACAAACCGATGGCCACTACTTTAGTTTAGTAGTTTATTGTTTACTGTCTAAAATTACCCTTTACACCACTACACTACATAGTTACGGGTTGGCCTGTTGTTGTAACACCACTCTGTAATCAGGTCATGAGGGAATTTATGGTAAACATTTTCGCTGGATGTTGAAACCATAGATTATTTAATTTTTTTTTGCTGTTTAGCATTGGAATTTCTTGGAAAAGGTATTCGTGATGTATTGTAATTTAAAAAATAAAGAAAATAATGTAGAGAACTTTCGGAATTCGGAGAAGTAAATATATAAATAAAAATAACCAAGCATCAGCATGCAAATAGAGAGAGAGGTTAAAAAATTTCAAAGCTCAACACATATGAACCTATATTGAGAATATTTAGTGTGAAATTATCTTACCCCTTAATAATCTAAATTACAACCATTTTCAGTAAAAATTTAGGAGAAATTTAGAAAAAGGCCAATCCTTATCCTGAATATGTACAAATATTTCTTACAAAATCCTAGATCCTTTAGGTCTATATATAAATATAAATATATTTTATAAAAGCCAAGACCTTGAAGGAATGAAATGTGAAATGCTATCATTTGTGTGTGTATCATTTGAAAATATTCGGATACGATTTTTCTTAAATGGTGTCTTTGGCAATATTACTCATATGAATGTGAGGAATATTTTTGTCTAATACGTTAATCCTCAGTCGACTCTCTGAAGGGGTCTTTTCGGTCCCCTTTTCCAGAAATGATTGAAAACTCATATAAAATGGGGTTACAGAATATCAGAATATTCTACAAAAATGTTCGCCATAAAATTTTGCTATAAGTCTCAGAATAGACCAAAAATCAGACTAAGCCTTAAAAAATCTTAAAAATATGAAAACTTTATTTTTACGGTTACCGGTTAAAACCGATCTTATTCGGAGTTTGTACCAATGTTTCCCACTAGATGTCGTTTTACAAGGATGGTTTAAAGGACAATAATATTCGCCATAAAATTTTAGTATAAGTCACTGCACAAGATAAATCGGTATACATACGATATATACCGAATATGTAGACATCAATTTAGGACAAAAAAGAAAATCCGTTCTTTTCTTCTACTAACTTAGTTATGCTCGGAGAAATTAAAATACGAAATTTCAAACTGGGTTTCGAATATAAAACGGGACCTATTTAAAAATATGAACCCATATTGAAAATTGGCTGGAATTTTGTTTTTTTATTAACCAGGAATTTCGAATGCCAAAAATTATTCCCATAGCAATATCGATGTGGCTGTAAAACTTTTAAATGCCGAAATTATATGGAGGATTTGACAAAATATACACTTACGTCCACAATCTTTGGGAAATATGTTTCTGAACCTTTGTAAACTCGGAGTGTCAAATTACAGCTAATTCCATGGAAAAATGTGGTTAAAACTTTCGATATGCCGAAAATAGGACGTGACCTTTATATGGGGGTAAGCTAAAGCATGAACGTATAACAAGATATACCTGCAGAGATGTTTTAAACCATCCTAATAATAAAACCATGGCGGGACATTTTTACGGGCCAATGTCAAAACATGGTCCTGTATCGATCATTTCCTTCGAACATGCGTTTTATCCTCTGAGAATCCGGTATGCCCTAAGACAATATAAGTACCTAAAATTAGGCGGGATCTTCATATGACGTCTAAGTTCAAACACCATGGAAAACATTTTACAAAGAAGCTCCGAGAACCGAGAATGCCATATTTCAGCCAATTTGGTTGGAGAGGTGGGTGCTATGCTAAACATTTTTTACAAAAACTTTTACCCACTTCAGTGAGAAAATTCGTATAAAGCTATTAAAATACCGGTGGGGCCTTGAAATAGTGGACTATATTAAATCACAGACATACTTACATTATAAATATTTTTCAATGACTTTTTCCCCTCTCCCATAAAGTCACATTATTATTATTCAATAGCAGGTAAAAAAAACTCCGTTAGGAGTCAGAATGAAGTCCGGAAATTTTACCAACGAGTAAAACACCAAACCGAAGGCTTTGGTGCAGGCACATCCTCCTGTAGAGATGAAGAAGGAAACCTGGTGACAGATACAGACAGCGTGTTGAGGATCTGGAAGGAGCATTTCGAAAAGCTTCTAGTATCAAATAGTGGCGATGAAGAAGATACCCCAGAACCAATAAGAGGTGATGGTATAGAGTGTATACCACCTAGCCAAGATGAGGTCATAAAAGCAATTAATCGGCTCAAGAACAACAAAGCAGCAGGAGCCGATGGGTTACCAGCCGAACTATTCAAGACTGGTCAGGAGCATGCACCAGCTGATTAGTACAATTTGGCTAAATGAATGCATGCCCAATGATTGGAACTTCAGCATCCTGTGTCCCGTGCACAAAAAAGGAGACAAGACAATATGTGCCACCAACTATAGAGGAGTAAGTTTCCTTCCCATCGCATATAAAGTGCTATCCAGTGTGCTGTGTGAACGATTGAAGCCAATGGTCAATGACATCATTGGACCTTCCCTTCTCTGTTTTGTTTTTTTTTTTTGCTGACAACCGCCGTCTCTCCACTAATTCGATTGTGGTTTATTTTGCTTTCCATTGTTTCTTTATTTTAGATACTGTTACTGACATCTGTGTTATAAAATTCGCATATGTTATTTCCAAATTATTTAGATATAAATGCCATATACTAAATATAATACGAGCAACAAACAACATGGAAGATAAATGAAATGAAACGTGACGAGAGACTTAACGAAGAAAAAACATAAAACCAAAATAGAAAAATTAATATGGCAAAGAGTTTTTGTGCCATAGAAAACCGGTCACCATCAGCAAACATACTCCGAAGTTGGTTTTTCAATCTCATTGACAAGAAACCCGTATTTAAAGTTTTATGAATTGTATTCATAAAATGCAGAAATCCTGACGTTGACAACACTTTCTGACCACTATTTATATAATTTCTTTTAAACTCTCAATCATAAGATGGAGTGTTTATTAAATTTGTCATCCCGTTTCCATTACATCGAAGTATTCAACGGAGACCCCACAAAGTATATATGCGTATATATGCGTGTCCGTCTGCCCGTCTGTTGAAATCACGACCTAGATCGCAATATTTATGATAGACTTCTGAAATATTGCACAGACAGTGCTAGTAATCCTAGGATGCAAATGGCATACATCAGACCACGTTTTGTTGTAGCCCCCAGTATTCGTTGTTTTGGACACGATTGATTGGACAGTTGGTTGAGTGTAATTTTGTATTTTGGGTTATCATTGTATAGCACATTTCCGTACTAAAAAAAATTAATGAAAGGCCTTAAGGAAAGGCCTCATGATGTGGTACCTCCAACATAGGGATTTTTGATACATTTTTCAATCAACCTGACATTCATTTGAGTACCACCACATCTTCGCACTATAAATTATTAATATATGCCCAAATCGGTATTTCGACAATTTAGGACACGCTTTTAAACCAAATTGACTGTAATTTGGTATTTTGTATTTTCATTGGCTGTCACACCTCACTGCCAAAAATAACAATATTTATCTCTATTTTATTATAGCCCCATATAACGTTAGCCCCACTATTAGATATTTTGAGAATTTCGGTCATCTGTTTCTCACTTATTTTTCGGTATGTTCAAGGTCCTATCATAACATGAGTTTTCTCCTAATTTTGGGTATTTTTATTGTCATTCTCATGGTGGTGGGTATAATAGGTTTGACCGGCTCGAACTTAACATTATGTTTACATGTTTTGTATCTTCAATTTTAAAAATTTCTTCATACCTAATCAGGTTACGTATTGTATTTCCCTTTCCTTATGTTATTGTTTTCCAATACAAAGGCAAACTATTACAAAATGTTTAAAAATATGCAAATTTAATGGATTTTTAATTTGACAACAAGCTGTGCCATTCAGCTTTTTGAAAATCTCCAGCAAGTCTTCTTTTTCTGTTTTGTTGCATACAAAAGGTAGACCAATTAACGTTGGCTTCCTGGACCTCCATTATATGATAAGATGTATGGAAAAAAAATATATTAAAGACTGAGTAAAGTTAAGGATATGAGAGTGTATGTGGGTGAGTGAGTAACTAATGAGGAGAGGGAATAAAGGTGTTTCCTTTTTTTCTTTTACTCTCTCTCAGAGCAGATAAAAGGATATTTAGCCTGAAGGGTTTTTTATTTATGCATAATTGTGAAAATTGTTACGTCATGGCGTTTGTGCCACAACCACAATCGCCACAAATACCAAGACCACCACTACAAACGACAGTTCGTTCCTTTTATGAATGAAATTCCGTTTGTTATGCAAAAACAAAAACCAGAAGATGAACCATATGAAAATATTATGCAAATTTTCTTTTTAATCCCGTTGTGTTGTCTTGTCATTTCTTGTTGCTGTTGTTGTCATCGTCGTCGTCCTCGTCTGTTTTTATGTCACCCGCCATTGCTCGCCTTTAGGGAATTTAAGCATAACAAAAAGTTTTTAATGAATGAGATTTTCAAAAGTGATTTAACAAATTATAGCAAAAAAAAAAACATGTTTTTATGCTGTGAAAGGATGGACAATTATGAGACAAAGAAGGAAGAAAGGTTTGAAAAGTTTCTCATTTTTTGGGGTTCGGTAATTTATTGAAAATTATTGAATTGTATTTTGGGAAATTCAATTATTTGAAAATGCAAAAATGTTATTAATGGGATTTATGTTTTTTCTTTCTTTTCAGGTATGTACACTCCATATTAATTTATTTGGATCGGAAAGAGGGTATGTAAAGCCGTCATTGGTGCATGATGAATTAAAGAGTTTTTATTATGAATATAGAAATTAATTTTGGGGTTTAATGGGGTTAATGTGTTGAGAGGACTGAAAAAAAACTCGAATATTTTTTATCTTAACTGCGAGTAAAAAGTTCACACAATTTTATTTCAATATTTCCAGTTCGATTAGTATCAGTATTCTTTCATCTTGTGTTTGTTTTGTATTGTTATCTCAGCTGTTGTGCACTAAAGGTCGACCCTTTGTCCAACGAAACTTTATATTGAACTTTTTTGTATTGAGACCAAACAAACTGTTTTAAATTTCAACATGAGCTAATAACTAAAGCGTTTCAAAATGGAACAACACGCCTATACTCTACTAAAGAATTGCACGTAGCTCAATGGCAAATAAATGTAAAATATATCCAGTACACCTACAACGGGGAAATTCCAGGCTATTTAGTCTTCATTTTTAATACATCTACAATCGGTCATTTCCGTTATAAGGTGGAAAGCTATGGAGCTATCCTGGATAAACTAACATTTTATAATCTATATTATGAGGTGGATATTCAAAATACCTAACATTGGGGCCGACATTTTAATATATTCCTCTCATGAGATGGACATTCACAATGCCTAAAATCAATCAGGATTTTTACATAGGGGATATTGTTGCCAGAAGAATCCGAAATGCCAAACTACAGATACTCAGGTTAGAAAAAAACGTGTCACCTTTGTGCGAGGGCTATGTAAAAACATGTAATGTTATTGAAAATGTTCTGCGAAAGAATGTTAAACCCATTAAGAATGCCAAATTATAGTCACATCGTAATGCTATAACATAGTTATTTCTGTTTTGAAATGCGCATAAGACGATTAAAAACCATTAGAGAGCTGGGGCTATACATAAAGATCTGTCGAAGCTTCGATCACTTATTAATAATTAAAATATCAGGTAATAGCAAATTCAGTTGTAAAACCTGATCAATGTATATAATTTCAGCAAATTCGGTTGAAAGGCGTGTCTGAACAAATTTCAACTTCTTTAATTCCAAAAAATTATGATAAAGGGGCAAAAATAGGAGATACGCGTATCAGCATTTTGTAAGCTTACGTCGGTTCTGAACTGCTATAAGCCTGTTTTAAATAAGTTTTTAATCATTTCTGGAAGAGGGGTCGAAAAGACCCCTTCAGAGAGTCCACTTAGGGTTAACGTATTAGATAAAAATATTCCTCACATCTACACCAATAAGTTCTGAATCAGATTAGGCGAGCTTACTTGCGGCAATTCTTATCGTTCTCATTTGAACTTGCTTCGTGCGTCTATACAAAGCGATTCGGTTGCAAACATATATTTTCTGAATTGAATTATTTTTTTTTCTGAAATGACTCTACAAACAAAATACACAAAACGAATTGCCAGAAAATTGTCGGTACGAGCAATTTTTTTTTCATTTCTATTCCCTTTGACCCTCTCTCCTGCAAACAAAGACTTGCCGCAAGTAAACTCGCCTAATCTAAATTGGGAATAATATTGAAAAAGACACGATATAACAAAAATGCAAGGATTTCGAGAAATCTTAATCCGAATATTTTCAAAGGTCTTGGACATAGGAAATATTGTCTTTCCCCTTATAAGGTTATGTCCATAAACTGTCAATATGCCGATACACGTGTTTTCTATTGATTTGGAATTTTCCGATAATAATTTTTTGTGTAGCACTGTGTAATTTTAGTTAGGAAGATTTCATGTCAAATGAGAACCGCAAATATAAAATAAAAGCCAATTCAGTTGAAAAACGTCACCAAAGTACCAAATAATAGAATGGGGTACCCCGAAAACTGGGCCAATACTGATACTATAGTATTGGGAGATTTGCAAGCCAATGAGAACATTAAATACCGAATAACAACCTATTAAGTTCAAAAACATTCCCCAATATTTAAGGCGATTCTTATATGTGGCTACAAAAATATGACCAATATTAACAATTCGCAAAATACCGCAAATTGGATGGATACCAAATTGTATCAACATTTCTCCAAAAAAATCGAAGATTTGGAGAGTATCAATATATGGAACTTATTCCAAAACGTGAATCGATATATCCATAGGATTAAATCGACATGAAATTTCATTCGTAGCAAAAATATATTTACTTCTTGCGATTTCCAGTGAATATTTTGTGGGATTACAAATGGAATGGCAAATTTAATATACACCCCACTTATGGTGGAGGGTATGTCATCGTAAATTGTCTGGAAGATGATTTCATCCTCTGAGGATACGAATACCAAACTATAGACGCTTCCTGTAATGGGTCGCGGCGTTCAATGAGAAGTTTTCCAAAATTCTGACTTTCTTGACTATTCTGAAAATACATGTGAATCAATAATCAATAACCCGAAATGAAGTAATATTCCTATACGAACATCGAAGAGTCTGTGAAACATTTAAATACCGAAATTTAGCCCCGTCTTTCTTGTCAAAATATGAACCAGCGTCCACAATGTTTTGAAAATTTGTGTTTGATCCTATGCGAAGCCGGAAACCCAAATTACAAACGCTTCCCCATAATTTGTCGGGGCGTTCAATGAAAGCTTTCCCAAAATATGGACTTTCTGGAATTTTCGGCGAAATCATTTGAACCCACAAGAACCCGAAAGAAGTTGCAACCATTACCTGTTGGAAAATGATCCTGGAATACTGAAAATATTTTAAATAGGACGGGACCTTTAAGGAAATTTCTATTTACAATTTTCTGCGAAGATTTTTTCTACCCACTAGGAAACCGGAATACAAATGACTCCTGAGACAATAACATAATATGAACCTATATTTAAATCTTCTTGCGAATATCTTGAATACCCACTACGAATCCGGAATATAAAATTTTATTCGCTCGAATCCAAATACCTCAAATGGCGCTCGATTTTTATATGAGGACCACTTTTAAAGATGTTTTCGACCCTTCAAAACACCGGAATAGTAAATTACTTAAAAATACCGAAAATGGAACGATAGAGGGATGATTCATGCCATTTTTAATATCAAACCAGTAATTTATAGGTATATATCCTATGTCCATATTAAAGAATAATTTTAACCTCTCTATGTGTTTGTGATTATGCAGAAAGGATCCGTCCTTATGGTGTTTTTTGTTTCTTTAAAACTTATCCCTAGCATGTAATAAAATCTTGATGGTTTAGACGGAATATAGTCCACTTCCGTCTGGCAAAAGGGTCTTTTCCACATTTTGGAATAGTCTATATATATATATATATATATATAATTTCTCATTTTGGATTCTTAGGCTATTAAATTACTCCTGCCAGCATCGATGTAGGTCCATATTTTAAGTTATCACTAAAATGATTGGACTCTCATATTAGTGATAACTTGAAATACTCCATTACTGGTATTTTGAAAGTTCTTGAAGCCTTTGTCGGACGAAATGTTAGTATATCAGATCGTCAGAGAACAGAAAATGTTTTTATACAAAGA
This sequence comes from Musca vetustissima, assembly GCF_032173495.1. Classification (NCBI taxonomy): domain Eukaryota; kingdom Metazoa; phylum Arthropoda; class Insecta; order Diptera; family Muscidae; genus Musca; species Musca vetustissima. The sequence continues at coordinate 24,658 of NW_026884496.1, read as the reverse complement.
TCCTGTCCTATATTTTAGCCCTATTTGCCAACTTTATTGACTGTAATCAGGAAATGAGGTTACTAAGACATATCTCCATATAAAGGGCGAGAACCACATAGGATATTTATGTTGCACGATATATGTAGTACGAAGGCAGTTCGGAATGGTTTAGCCTAGCACAAAAAACGCGGTATAAACAGAAAAAGTTAAATGTATTGGAAACCATCTCTGTTATGAACACATGTTAAATATTGTCTCAATCTGGCAACTCCTTCATATACAAACAGGTGTTAAAAAAGACGCTCCCGGAATTTTTTTTTACAATGAAAGCACGCATTTCTAATTTCTCCATTGTAAAAATGTCGGATGCGTCTTTTTTGAACACCTGTTTCTAGTTGCCAGATCGAAACAAAATTTAACATGTGTTCATAACAGAGATGGAAGTTTCCAAAACACTTAACTTTTTTCTGTTTATAGCGCGATTTTTGTGCTACGCTAAGAACTTTCCGAACTGTCTTTTTTAGGAATTTTGAATATTATAGCTGTTTTTTCTACTGAAATGACTTTAACAGGTTTTCATATCGGGTTCTTGGAATATAAATTACATCCGGACAAAACATTGTCAATGTAGGTCCATGTTTTGCCACATCATCCACGAAACAGTCCCATTCCGTTTCAGTGTTTTTGAAGGTCTTTGATAGTTGTAATTTTATATTTTGGATTGAAGACTTAAAGCCTTCCAGTAGAAAATACCCTCTATAGGAAGATCCGTCCCATTTTTGGTAATTTATAGTGACTGTAACTAGACATTACACGAACTCAGACAAATTATGATATTTTTGAGTGTTTGAGACATTGTTTTAATCAAAATTACCATTATTTAGCATTTCGGTCCATAGGTCCTTTCAAAAATATTGAAACGTTTATGTCCTCTTCGGGTACTCATTGTACAAATTAATCTTTACGTCGAGGACTTTTGTAAAACTTCATTGTTAACCTGCCCTTATGAGCAACTGATAACTTCCCAAAATCTGCATATATTAAACTGTTTTTATTTTTTTATTTGAAATTGTAGTGCATAAAAACAAATCCCCAAAAAAGGATATTTTATTAATTTTACTCATTTTACCCCATGAACAAATATTTAAAGTCGTTAATTTGTTATTCTCCTGATATGTGTGTGTCGGTATGCTTGCTTTAATTAAAGTTTTGCAACAAAGCAGCAACCGCCTCAATGAAAGCACCACAAAAAGTCACTAGCAGGCCACCACAGGCAGCCAAAAGAAAAAACCTCCATTGCAAACTCCAAACCAATTGCAATAAAAAATTCCTTGTAGGACCTAATTGTAAACATTGGTTTTGGTGGTTTTCCTTTTTTCGTTACTCTTTTGAGAACTGTCTGCGTACATGAAACCCAATATCTTTTCGTGTGTGTGTGTGTGTAATGTTTGTTCATATTTTCTATATAGTTTCCTTGTAAGGCACCAGCCATCCCTTCGGCTGCCTGCCTTTTATATCCTCCGTTTTTTATTTCCGCTATTCTGCTATTCAGTTTCCATATAGTTGTTATCCTGCCCGGTCCATGTGGAAGCCCTTGGCAACTTGTTTGAATTGTTACCTATTTGTTTGCGGTTAAATAAAGCTTCACCACACTTTCAACAGTATGACGCAAAGACCATACTTTATTATAATGATCCGAAGAGACAGAAACACCAACATCACCATCACCACCACCACTGTACTAAAGCCATGAAGCCATATAGTCTCAACGAAAACTATGCTCTCTCACTCGACCGTACATCGTACATCTTTGAGTTTTGGTGGACTTTTATGTATATGTGTGTGTGATTTTTTTTTATTTCACTTGTTGTCGTTGGTTATCCTGCAACTTGTTAAAATTCATAATGTTAACGACAGTCCACAGGACGCTGCTTGTGGTATGTACTATGACTGTTGTTGGATTTTCAAACGCATGATTGTCTATGTATGTGTTTCCCTCTAAGTGTGTGTGTGTGTCTGAGTTTATTTTGAATGTACACAAGTTAACGAAGTGGCTTTTGTGTTAAGGTTAAATAACCTTTTATACTACAATACAGAAAGCCTATCACGAAAAAAAACGAGGAACAAGGAATATGAAATCACCAATCCTATCCCTCTATATTGTAAATGTATAAGTGAGGCTAGCGAAAGAAAAAAAACACACGAATACAAATGACAAATATTAACAGAAAAAAGAGAATTATTTGACCCTGGGGAATATAAACAAGGAAACCACGTTAAATGAAAATAATGGCAATAATTTATAATGCAAAATATGTGAATTCATTCACAAAATTCATTCTCTTGTCTCTCGCCTCGGCTACATCTTCTCCCCTTGTAACCGAACGGTGGAGTCTCCCAGTTATTGTTAACAGAATTCAAAATTAATGTGCATATCATCAGGACTGATGTGAACGCATTTATAATTTTTTTCTTTTTGGAAAGATCTTAAAACTAAATCTGAAATTATTATTTATTAAATTAAAATAATTGCGGTATTTTTCAAGTGGTACCGAGGAAGGTATCTTGGAGCAATAAAAGCTTTAAATGATGTTGGAGATTGGATTTATGTAGTTATATTTATGTTTTCGCTGTTGGGTTCTTTGGAACTTCACTAAAATCCCTGACGTTTGAACAAATATATTTATATACACAGAATCTGTAAAATAAACCCTTGTCCGGATACTACAACCAAACAAATTTGGTTGTAGTAACTCCGATACGACTGAGGAGGCAAATATTAGATCGATCATAAAGCTGAAGAATATAATTTTATTTTTTAGGTCCTAATTTCTAATAAAGTACAGGTCGTATTTATTATTCGTATGAGATGGCATATGACACAGCTCATTTATTTGGCCCAAGCTTACTTTTCCGGGTTGATTTAAAAAAGTTTCAGATTTAGATATATTTATCGTATATAATATAAAGATTTTGAATAAATGATGCACCATATAGTCGGCCCTACATTAGTATTTTCCTTACTGTTTTCATACCCTTTATCACACTGTGGTACACGGTATTATATATTATAGTTAGACATCACTTTCTGAGTCGATTTATCCATGTCCGTCCGTCTGTCCATGTTAAATTGTAAACAAAGTACAGGTTGCATTTATGGTGCGAATTGGATGGAATTTCGATGAAATTTGACAAACCCAAGGACAAACCCTACTAAAATTGGGAAAATCGGTTCAGATTTGGATATAGCTCTCATATATCGACGCCTCCGAACCATAGTATGGTAAGCCGACTTAGCATGTTTTAAAGTTTTTTACGTTTTTAGGTACTACGGTCCTTAATTTAAATTCTCTGAAATTTTAGTAATCATCGGCCAATCCAAACGAAAGTTATAAGCAAAAATGTACTTAGCATGACACGTAAGATTTAAGAAACTTCCATACTTTGAGAGATTCTGCTGAAAAACTCACTTTTCAGACTTAGCGTACTATTCTTCGGAGGCGTCGATATAGTTTCGTCCGATTTTAAGTAATAGGTGCTCCGAAGACCCAAAGGCCGATTTGCACGTGTGCTAAATTTTGTTAAAATCGGTTCATATTTAGATATAGCTCCCTATTTTAAGTAAATGGTACACTAAAGACCCAAAGTAAGGCCGATTGACATACTGAAGTTACTATTGTATAACGTGTGTCATTTTTTTTTTTTGAAGTCAGTTCAGATTTGGATATGGCTCCCATATATAAATGAGGCCGATTGGCACAAAATTTTGCACAGCGTACTGAAGTTACTGAAGTATAAGATGTGTCAAGTTTTGTTGAAATCGGTTGAGATTTAGATATAGCTCCCATATATATTATATTTTCGTCCGATTATAAGTAAATGATGCACCAAACACCAAAAATATGGCCGATAGGAACAATATGTATTTCAAACTCCACAACGTAAAAATTGGGCATAGAATGAAGTAATTGCGTTTTGTAGAAGTACAGATCTAGCCCATATATATTTTCGACCGACTTCGTGTTAATTGGGCTCTAAATATTCAATCGGTGTCCGATTGATATTTCCTTTAAATCGATTTACACAATTTTCCCCTTGTAACAAACAAATGACATGTTTATGGATTGATCAAAGTCGGTTTAGATACAAATCGCATATTTTAGTTCAGCCAATTTCATGCTAATGGTCCTCCAAAAATGCGACGACTGTTAGGCTGCACCTTTTTAATATACACATAGCGATGAAGGGTATCATATAGTCGATCCCATCCGACTTTACAACTTTCCTTTCTGGTTTAATCATGCCTTTATAATGTTGGGATTTATCGGTCCAAGGGTCAATAAATCCGGGGTCTCTTTGACTAAAAAAGGGTCACTTTGATAAAAATATACACAGAACAAATATTTTAAGGAATATATTCATAATTACTCAAAAAAATCATCACTCATTGTTCGGCAGTGTTTTGTCAAATCCAGCCAAATTGGTTCAAGAAAGCACAAAAACTACGCCCAAGATGGGTGGTAATATAGGAGCAACCCGGAAACATTGAGAATCCAAAATAAAAAGTTACACATAATTAAGCTTAAGGGGACCCCCCCATTCTCGGGATCAAAAAAAATTAATTTAATTCGAATCTACACCAATTCAAGAATGTCCCTACAAATTTTCATGTGAAAATCTCAATAACTCGATTTATTGTGTCAGCATCAAATGACGGCTAAAGGGCTTCTCAAACTTTAAACGCGTTTTTCTCTTTTGCGAATGGCGGGCTCGATAACTCAAAAAACTAATAACCCAATCGATTCCAAATTTTTACACGATTCTCTGTGAGTGCATAGCTATCGTATGAACTAGGATAAAGCCAATCGATGAAGATCTTCCTTATTCTTTAACTTGGTTTTTGGTAAAAAATCGGCGATTTTCCAAAAATATTTTTTTATAGGTCCACCATTTTGTTAATTTTAGAACGAAGTCAATAATCCTAGTTCATACGAGAGCCAGACATGTACTCTTTCTAACACCGTTGGAATTTTCGGATTCCGATGTTCCAGTGAGGAGTTATCATGCCCGCCATCAGAAATAAGGACTTCTCTTTAATTACAAAAAACAACAACAAAACAACAACAACAATTTTTTTGTAAATTATTTTTCTTCTCTTTTAAATCTTCAAATATATATGTGCAAAGTTACAAACCTTAACAAGCATTGGTATTGATTTACCAGCCCATTGAAAATCTTGAAAAAATAAAATCGGAAACTCTTCAAAATACCGAAATTGGGGATGTAGCATTATGTGGGGCAAACCGAAGAAGTAGACCAATATAGATATTTTTGGTAGGAAGATTTCCTATCCATTTAAAATCCCATATAACAAATTACAGCTAATCGGCTTTAAAAACTGTGTCCAAACTTCCAGAAAGTCCCCGAAAGTTCCCGAATGAAAATGAGAAGTATCGATAAATTCATTTTTCAGTAAATTCTAAGAGTAGTGTGCAAAAATGTTAAATCTCTATCTTAAATATTGCAATCTCTATCTTGTTTTCAACAGACATGTCCGAGAAAAAAAAAACATTTCTGTCTCCTCCACCTTCTCCTAATTTATCAAGAAAGTTCGAAAATTAAAGCTTCTCAGATTTTTCTTTGTTTTGTAAGACGTTTTTGCGACGATCCGGACATCTTGTCTAGGAAATTTGGATTACTTCTTCTCAGAAGAAGTATATTTTTGGTATACTGATTGAATTTACCTACTTACGATTGCAACGATTCAAATAGTTAGTAGTTCTTGTCAGCCATGTTCAATAGTTACTCCTGCAAATGAAAATTGCCCGGAGTTATTAATAATAATTTGAAGAAGAAAAAAAAACAAAATTTCTTTGTACTCGGAAAAAATATGTTTCCATAAAGTAGGCTCACAGAAAGAGCCATTTTAATATTATTCATTGTAAAGTATAGCTTAAGGCGTAACATTGCCTTTGAATGATCATTGATGACGGCCATGCAATGCTCCTTTTGTTGAGTAAAATAACAAAGGAAACAAAAAGACAAAAAATGAAAATGATTGATATCATTGTAATTCTCAATAATAATAATTTCTTTATTACAAATTTGTTTTTTGTCAAATCACACTCCTCTGTATTTTATTTATTACCTTAATGTGTGCTCATATGAAAATCTCGCATTATTTTTTTGTTTCTCATGTAACAAATTCATTTCTTTTCTTTACAACAAATGTTAACAAAGTGAATTCCATTATGAAATTAAAATCATTGCATGCTTTTATCATAATTTTATTAACAACAGCTACAACAGCAGCAGCAGTAACAACAACAATAACAATAATAATACATCATAAAAGCCAGATGCCAACGAAGTGTAAACTTGTCAGCTTATACAAAATTTATAGCATATCACATAGGGGCTGTATATGAATTGAATTTCATAGCATGATTACAAATACGTATGTGCATGTGTGTTATGACACACACTCTTGCACATACTTTCGCACACATTACATTATTTTAATGACAATACAAAATTACTTTGCTTTTCGTATTTTCATCAAAAATTCTATTTTTCATTCACTTTGTTTGCCAGTCAGCCAGCCATCCTGCCTGCCTGCTCATCTCTTCCTGACAACCTGTGCTCACTGAGTGGAAACAAGTTGTTTATCTTCACAGGTAGATAGGTAGGTGTTTGGATACATTTTTGGATATTCTATTGTTGTCACATACTATGTATAGCCATTCAGATTAGGCACATCTCAACTCAAGTGTTAGCTGTAATGGAATATTTGTTGCGAAATGTTTAAAAATGTGTATTGTTGGCAGGCGTTTTGGAGCTTTTGTGTGCGAATTTTAAAATTGTTGAAATGTGAAGAAGAATTTTGAAGAATTCAAAGTTTTTATGGTATAGTTCAGGATTTTTTGTTATAATTGTCAAATTTTTTTCGAATTTGAATTTTGCGGACTGGAAAAGCAAAAATTTGTACTTGGACAGAAAAAAATCATACCAAGGCATCTAGAGAACATTATAGTGAACGAGTACCATTTTCGAGAGGAACTTGAAGTGAAATATTGGCAGTATACTGGAATCACTACACCTAATTTAATTCCTGGATATTTTGTTGTGACCAGATTGAAAAAATAAAACCAAGAGTTTGCAATCAATGTCAAGCGATGGTGAAAACCACTGTCAATGTCTACCAACTTCTATCGGAATACCAAATAGGCTGTCTGCGAATTGTTGTTAAACGAATCTAGAATGGCATTTTCAGAAGTTTTTTCTCGCAGATCCTGAAAAAATCCTTGCGTAATTGTGTCTAAACGCAATCAAAATTATTTGTGGCTTCTATTTTTTTAATGATAAATCAGTAAAATAGAGTAACTTCGGGTAATGTGGACCACCATTTTAATTTTTTTATATTGTGGGCGTAACAAAGGTAAAAAATAAAAACAAATTGTTTTCACAACATGGTAGATTTGTTGGCTAATTATATTCCAGGTCAAAAATTATATATATTTGTCCATAAAAATGTTATTGCATTATATTTCAAAAAACTCTAAACTGCAAATAAAAATAACTTGGCGGGTAATGTGGACCAGTATGTGTGGGTAATGAGGATCAGTAAGATAAAGGTAGGTTGTGGAGTAATTGTGATAAATATCAATTTATTGCACTCATGGGTAACAATGAATGCAAAAATATATGGGTCCATGTTTTGGAATAGCCGCCTTTTAGGGGTACCACCACATTTGCGGTATTTTGAAGGTCCTTGCTTCATTATCCAACCGAGGCACCTATAATTTCGGATATCGAGTTTTCAGAGGATTGAATACCTCCTCGCATATTAAATGCGTCCTTGTTTCGAGCTCGTCCTCATGAAAATGTCCCACTTTTTTATAGTGGTCCACATTACCCGGCATTGAATATTTTTATTTAAAAGTAATTATCGGCTTCAAAAACGAATACAAATTTAAAAATAACCGATTGTAATTACAGATAAACGTGTATTTTTGTTAAAGAAAACAAGAAAACCACATAACCTCTTTACATTCGAGAAAAACAAAATGTTCGACTATTTTACAAAATCGTTCGGCTATTGAGCTAAAAATTTTTTAAATCACACTTTTACAATCAGAGCTACATTTTCACCTACTAAATTTTCAACATTGCAATTATTTATTAAAAACCAAGTTTGATGTTTGTTTTCACTAATTGCGAAAACATTTATCAAGGCGGCATTGACATATTTCAAACATTTTCTTAGATATGGGGGGTGGTCCACATTTGACGCATGGTCCACATTACCAGAAGTTACTCTAGATTCAAAAATTAATTTCATTGACTCTCTAGGTTTCTCAAAACTTGAGATCGCGCCAAAATTCCAAAGGTTTCTCAAATCAAAGTCATCTCAAACTATTTATAAAGTCCAACGCTTCGGATTATCTCAAGTCTTAATACTTCAAAAATTATTTCCGACTTCCAGTTTTAAATGCTGCCCTAAATTGCAAAAAATATTCTATATAAAACTCCGAACATTTCCCAAATCACGGAGTCTAATAATTTATGTAGGCCTACAAAGTGAAATAAAATCTCATAGATCAGAAATTGTATGTGGCGCACAACGTTTCTAAGACAGAACTAAATATTTTCCACAATTTTGAACTCCTTCCAAATATATAACTGATCGATTGCATTGCAATTTAGTTGTGACGCCCAACGTGTACACGCAAGTTTTAATATGGTGTGTATAATTGAAAATTCCACAAAATTGCATAAAATTATTCAAATCATAGAGTTCCCAAATTTATTCTAAAAAGATTAATCAAAAATTAAATGTGGCGTCCAACGTTTCACAGGCATAACTCAATATTGTCCACAATTTTGAACGCTTTCGTTAGCAGATTCTGAAAATGTACAATATTTAATGGAATTAAAGCTGATAGAAGAGACCTACAAATATATCTATGATCGAATACATCGCAATTTAATTGTGGCGCCTAACGTTCTCAGAGATTTTTTTAACATTGTCTAAAATTTGATGCAAATTCCAAAAAAAAAAAAAATACTGAATAAATATTTGTAAACTCCTTGGTAAAATAGCTGAAAATACTTCGGTGATTACGATACATGTTATGTTACAACCAAGTATTAAAGTTCCGTTTGTGCCGATACTTAGGGCTGAGAATGACATCTGTAACACTATCCGTTATAATTGAAGGCGGTACTTATTCGGCTGGGAAGGTCTTATACTACGTAGAACACTCTTTTTGTTCTACCATCTTTCTTCGGAGTGAGCACAGTTATGCCCTTCTATGAGGCAGCCATCCTGTCAGTGTTTCAGAATGACATCAGTAACACTATTCATAAAATTTGGAAGTGGCACTTCCTTCCAAAAGGAATTATATGAACGAATTAACCGAGCGTAGTACTGATCTTTCCTTTTGCGGAATAGTTCCTTTAAACCAGTTGGTTTGGCAATGACATAACTCTACAGCTGACATTTAATTAACCTAGCAGCGGTTACTACCTTGTAAAAGCGAGCTAATACCCCTTACTTGGTAAAATTATTAATCTGCGGGATGTACAACTCAAAATCGACAGAGATGCTTAGAGAACGTGGGCACCCACCTCACGGTGCTGTAAACAGCAATCAATACAAAGTGCCAATCAACGCTTCCATGTCAAAGTTCAGGTACCAATCGATCACACGTTTTTAGACGCGATAACCTTCATGGACGAGGAGTGGAGCTCATCGAGTTTTAGATGGTCTCCACGCCTCATCCCGGGAGGTGATCGTCTTTTTATGGGTCAGACAACCGAACACCAGAACTCTACCCGCGTTTTGGTTGCAAACCACGATGTTCCACGAAGGGCCAAAACCAACTACCAGGACCTACCGAAGACCTAGGAGACTTGACACCCATGCTACCGAAAACCTTCTTAGCAGAACCTATTTCTAGTAGAACTCCGAACAAATCGGGATTGGTCGCTCCACAGACTCTAGTCTCTGGTCAGCTTCATAACCGAAGCAACTACCATTAGTACTAATAATTGCAGGATCTGCGTTACTGAACGAGTATAAAAAGTACCGACGGTACCTCATTTAACTGCTGCCTGCCATACAAAGAATGCCACTAGAGTTATGTTTTACTGGACTTACTAAGTAATAGAAATACAAGCCTCTCATTCGATAACATGTAATAACGGTGACCATAATATCTCTTCGACTTGAGGAGACTCCGGCGATGTCTCGTATTCCAACAACGATGCTTACGCTGACAATGAGGATTTTCGAGATACGCTGGGAAAAGTGCTAACAAAACAGACACAAACAAAATGTTTTTCAAAGTAATTCTGAAGACCATGCTCTTGAATCCCAACGAAGTATATCTATGGTTCTGGATTCTCAAAGCTACCTGGGGATATGATGGTAGGTTCAGCCCTCTGAAATCGTGATTGAGGAGACTTTCTGAAACCTTTTTCATAAGGCTTCTCATGGCATACAAAATAATATGGGGTTCATAGGTCGTGAGATCGGTTAACGGAAGCGATAGTGGGGAGAGTCCCCGAACAAAGAGACATGGAAATGACTGGCGAACTGTGAAAATATTTTCCAAATATAGTCGGGGTAAATGGTCAAAGTCAACAACCTCCTCAACCATAGTTGTGTTTAAGCCTAAAATTATGCATTAAATAGTATAGCCTAATAGCCATCCATATGCTTGCATTTCACAGTCAACAGTTCCGAATTCTAATTTTAGGTATTTTCAACATTTTTAAAGGAGTGTGAGATTCCATATATTCCTTTAATTGTCATTTAAAATGAAATTCTAGTCCCGAGTTGTTGAATGACCTTAGGGTGATTTAAACTATTTACAAGATTTTTCTTAAAGAAACCCCGGTTTCTATTTCCCTAGAACTGTCATTTAATATTAAATTAAATTTTTTTGAATCGAGCCATCTAACAATAGAACTTTTACAATAGCATTAAATTCTCGTTGTGTATCTTTTCTTCATATTAAATAAAGCGGAAAATTTCACCGGTGTTTCCGCTAGCTGTCTATGGATTTTTGACTGACTAGCTGGCTGGCTGAGTGGTGACTGTTGTCTGGGGAGCGTTTTAATTATTCATTGCTGTTGACAAAAGTTTCTTTCGGCAGTTTGATTTTATTTTATTACAACGGCAGTTCTTACAAGCTATGCCGTGGCACTTGGCGCAAAACAGGAACATGCTAAGTGCCAAAAAACAAACGAACACATTTGTTCTCTCTCGGTCTTTTTGGATTTTCGCGCCCTTTAATGATGAGTAGTAGTCTAGTAAGTGGTGGAAGTTTTCCATGGTACTTAAGGAGTATTTTTCCAAACTGTTTAAACTAACCTTTATTATGTGTTCCAAAATGTTTTTTGTCAGTCTGATATTGTTCACTTTTTTTGTTTTTGTTTTTTTCGGTATTGTGTGCCCTGGTCTTTGTCTATGTCACGTTTCTCTGTTTTCATCTAAAAGTAATGACTGGAAAATAGAAAATGTTCAAGAGGTCTCGTGTGGCTTTGTTTTTATACTGGATGGAGGGCCCCTCCATTCATCCATTCACTAGCTTATCCATCTACATATCTTTGCATCTATCTATTGTGCCTTTACTTGCTATTTGGAGTACGCTATTTTTCCCCCAGCCAACCATGGACATGACTATCATTTTGATGTTACACTACAAAAAACAACAAATTCAAAATATTTTGCTACAATCATGTAATTCTATGGAAAAATTCAAAACAAAACACTGCTACTTTTAGTTTAATGACAGTTCAAAATAAGTCAACGAATAATAACAAAGTTGATGACAACAACAGCAGCAGAGTCAAGACACCAACCTACCATCCACTCACCCACCATGTTTTTGTATCTGCCATCATCAACAATACCTTCGTCTCCCCGAATGGTACTAAGATTGGTAGTATGTGTGTGTTTGAGTGTGTTTGTGCAGCTATCCAAGCTTTTCAAATCATTTTGCAAAAATTTAGTTTTAAAATAGATTAGCCTCTTGGGATATTGAGATAATTTGTTGGTATTTTGTTGACTGTGACGATGTAGATAAATTTCTCACCAGAGGCAAATAGAATTGGGAAGTTAATAGCAAAAATCACACACAAAGTTGAAAGTCTGCCTGCCTGTGTCACCAAAAAATGTGCTATAAATTTTGTTAACTAATTAAATTATGTCTTGTATGTTTTTGTTGTTGCAACAAATGGTTGTTACAATGTGTTGGGAAATTTATAAAGAAAAATATTTCTTAACAAATTTCTAAGGAATTTATTTGGGCATGAAACTTGTTAATACAAATGTATCGTTATCTCAAATACCTCCACATCATTATAGAGGCAATATGTTTTATGAGTCCTGCTCTGAACATAAATACAACTTATCATGTATAGACATTTGTAAGCCACATTGCCCAATATGCCTGATGAGCCGCTTAACCAACGGCGAAACGCGTCGCATAGTGGTAGGAATGTAGTATCTCTCTGGCTTTTCTTTTCATTGCAACTCCGATCATGTAGCTCATCTCGAAAGAGGAATTAATGAAAAAACATTTACATGAATGATCCTTCGCCCTAAAAAGGAAAATAAAAACAAAAACTCAAAAAATTCAGCTTGAGCCCGGCTGGGATTTGAACCCTGGTTTCCATTGCATCTGTTGATGTCCGGCGCCTTAGCGTTCAAAGCCACTTCCTTGCCTTCCTAAAATTGCGCAATATGCAGTTACATAACATTGAAGAAAAATATTGTAGTCTGTATGGAAAAAAAGTCCGTCGCTACAAAAAATCTGCTCTGAAAAGGAATGTTCTGGTGTGATGCCAAATGTCCGAACCTTGACACGGTTGAATTTAATTCGTAGATGCAATTTCGCGAAAATAGTCGACATAAATACAACTTATCAAGTAAAGACATTTGTAAGCCAATATGCCTGATGAGCCGCTTAAGCAACGGCGAAACGTGTCGCATAGTGGTGGGAATGTAGTAGTCATTGCAACTCCGATCATGTAGCTCATCCCGAAAGAGAAATTAATAAAAAAAAATATATCAACATTGACCCACTCTTTAGGATAGCTCACATATGTCTCTATTTAGGGTAATTTGAGTAAAAAATACCTTCCTTCGCGTTATATATAACAAATAGCGAAAATCGGTAGGTATCATTATATGGGGCCAGACCAAAATGCGGGCTGATAAAGTTCATTCTTGAACCTGACGTTCTAGGTTTTTATCTCGATATTTATCGAAGGTAGAATGTTTACAACAGATGGCTAAATCGGCAAAATCGTCTTAGAATTTCATACGTTCGAGTACAGAATATGGGCACAAACCCAAAACGCGAAACAAATCAGATAACTAGCTCAAGAACCCCAAAATACCGAAAATTGGGGGGTAGCATTATGTGGAGGCTACCGAAAAAACTAACCGATATTGATAATTTTTTATGGAAAGAATTGGTGCCCAAAAAGAACAAATATGCCTAATTACACCAAATTTGACCAAATATAGCGGTTAAAATACGGAAAATTGGAGGTTACGGAAAATTGGAGGAGGGGCTATACCTAATCGTAGACCAATATAGTCCATCTTTGAACTTGACCTGCCTGCACAAAGACAACTCTATGCAAAATTTTAGCGATCTATCTCAATTCGTATAGAGGCGCTAGAGTGATTACAACAGACAGAGGGGCAGAAAGATGGAATTTGTAAATCGTCATAGACGTTTACGCTAATTAAAAATATATATACTCTATAGGGTCGGAAATAATTATTTCGATGAGTTATAAATGGAAAAATAGTTAATATACCTTCCATAATATGGTGGAGGGTATTCTAATAATTCCATCGCTTTCGATAAATCAGTTTCCGAAGACAATTTTTAATGCTCAGGACATAACGAAGCAGAGTATCATCTACGGCTTGTGAACAATTTTTTTGTAACAAAATAATTTTGGGTCTCAAGACAAGTTTTGACTACAAAACACTTCAGGCCTTGTGTACATATTTTTTTCAATACAAAAAAAAAACCTTGGGCCCAGAGGAATTTTTTTTTATAGAATAATACTATGAGACAGAGAATTAGCCCTACTTTGCTGAACTAAGTGTAGTGTGTATTTAAAAACTAGTGCTTCAGGTAGACTCTCAATTCCTCAGATAGTCCCTAAAGCGAGAGAAATTTTCCGAACACCATCACTGTTTCAAACGTTCGCTATATACCAATCGGAAGAATTCTGGAATTTAGAACAACCTTAGAAATTTTACCATTAACCACTATAGAGTACTCAAATTACTGCTTTAGATTTTTTAGATACTTTGGTAGATACATAAATTTTCAGGACTGTACAAATAACCGATATAAGACCAATCACCATTCGGCGGAGATCTCCTATAACTTCCCTTGACCACCTCCTGATTTTTTTCGTAGTTCATGGAACACCAGACTTCAAAACCTTCGAATTCCATATATTCCACGGGACAGCTAATTGACAAGGATGCTCAAAATGCCTCAGAAACTTCGTCAGATAATCATACGCTGCCACTGAAGATGTACTAGTCTCGAAGTATTTTCAAATAAAAATGGAGAAGATTTTTTACCATTCGATGGAGAAATCCCATAATTTTCAATGATCCTAATCACCTCTTGATTTGTTACCCAATAATAGAACGCCAGACTTCAAAACCTCTGAATTCCGTACATTCTACGGGTAATGATTCAAAAAAATTTGTAATCACCACTTCAAAAAAACTTCCTCAGATTAGATGCAATCATCGAACTGAATACCGAAGTAAGAATAAACGGCAACAAAACTTATTCTTCAATTCAATTGGATCCAGTTTAGCTAGAGAAAAGTTGCCAGATCTGAAGTTTTTTTTTACCATCAATACACTTGTATTCTATGTTACTATTTAGCTAGGAATAGTGTCCAAATCTGAGGGTTTTTACTATCAGTACACTTTGTATTCCATGCCACTATTTAATCGTGGGACTTAATAGAACGAAAATTTGGCGCTAGAAAGAGAATGACAGAACGGTTGCCAGGTTTTACAACGAAACTCAAGTATATCCAAAAAGACGCGGCAGTTATTTCAATCGGAGGTCATAGCTCAGTGTTGTACAAAACTAAGTTGAGAGTGTGTGAGAGCGTAACTGAGAGACCATAAAAATGACAGACGACAAGAGAGAAAATAGAGAATACCATCAACGTTATCATACTATTTTGGGCATAAGTGTCATTGATCATCCGTACCCATAATTGTAATTAGGTTAAAAATAGACACGAAGTCTTTGGTCTGTATAATTTGGGGTTCTGCATTGAACTCATATGAAGGAAAAACGCCATCTACATTAAAAGTAAAGCGCCATCTACATTAAAAGTAAAGATCGACAATTGCGCAAATCAGCAATAAAGAATTCTATACTACCTATGCAAAATCTGTCTGGGTGATTTATCTTACAAGATCAGGATGGTAATAATGCTTCAATTCTTATCACGCCTGATACGTACTAATATAATGGAGGTTTGTTGTTCTCACGCTATTCGCTATTTCCACAAGATTATATCTTACATGGTTTTTTAATATTTCTATTTTAAACAATAATCCTAAATAACCAAAAAAATCATGTATCTAAGGCTCGGAATTTACTTATTAATATTAATACAGAGTACTTCATTTTGTCCATTTTTAGTTTTTTGAAATAAAGTTCCAAAATATTGTCTAATTTTCTCAAATAGTTTAAAACTAACTTTACTCAGTTGATATGATATCCCAAATATACAGCATTGTATTTGCAACAATTGCTCCCAAAATCATACTACAACTTTTAACAACAAACAAAAATACCAAAAAAAAACTCTCTCTCCCTATAACACCTAAAACTATGCAACATAAAGTATTGTTTTCAATTTTCATTCATGCGTTTTTTTTCGAAAGTTTTATTTTGTTATTGTTGTCTTGCCTGCATACTTCTTCTGTCGCCATTCGAATTTGAAAATATATATGCGGACAGCTGGTAGTGCGGTTGTTGTCCAAGGTCTAGAGTATGTCCTACGTCTTTGTTGTTTTTTAATAACTTCCATCATAAATAATGGCCACAAATATTTAAATACACACAACCACCGCATAAATATAAAGGTTGGTTTATCTTGCAAATGTGTACAGAAATGTTTCAAACTTCTTTTGAACCTGCATAGAGGTAACTACATGCTGTTCTTGGATTTTAGGTATTAATCTAGCAGGAGCATTTATTTCTAAGGTTTTTGCAAAGCTCTCTGTACGTTGTAGTATGTATCTTGACTCGGGGTGGATAATATGGCTCAAAGCCACACAATATTTTTAAAATAATTGTCTTTTTTCCTGCATCTACTGGTCTTGTTTTTGGTTTACAGGTGCAAAATATTAGGAGGATATTTTTGAAAATGATGGGAAATTTTGTGAAGATTTTTTTTCGAGATAATTTAATGGAAAGATATTGTGTTATTAGAACAAATAAAAACTACCGTATAACCGGTAATCAATTAAAAAAAAATATTAGGTCATTTAAAAAGTGGACATAAATATCCTACTGATGAGTAGGATATTTATGGTAGATACGAAATTGTACACATACAAACAAATTAAATGTAAAATTACGGATGGTAGTTTTACTATAACCGGTTTAGATTTTGGCAATTAGAAAAAATAAAAAAAAATGGATTACTTGGAGTGAACGTTGATTTCTTTGGGCATGGGAATTACCATATTTACTCTACTTTAGCATAGGTTATACTCGATAGATACGAAATTGTACACAAAAAATTATACCATTCAAAATTAATCACTCCGCTTATCATTCGCGAGGAAAGTAAATATTGATTACTTTGATAATATGAGTCCCCATAAATACCCTACTGATGAGTGGGTATTTATGGCAGATACGAAATTGTACACATATAATGAAATTAAAAGTACAAGTGGATTTTTTTTTAATGCTAACATGGATTATTTTAAGTGAACTTTGATTTCTTAAGGAATGAGAGTCCCAAAAATAATAACCTACTGATGAGTAGGGTGTTTATGGTACATTCAAAATTATACACATACAATCAAATTAAATGTAAAAATGCGAGGGATATTTTGACTATCAACCGGTTTAGATTTTGTCAATTAGAAAAATGCCAGGATGAATTTCTTGAAGTGAACGTTGATTATTTTGAACATGTGCGTTCCCATATTTACCCTACTGTGACATAGGGTATACTCGGTGGATACGAAAATGTTCACATAATATTAAACTAAATGTAATATAAAGAGTGGAATGTCTAAATCGGCTTAGATTTGGGTCGTTCGAAAAATGGAGCATAGATTACTTGGAGTAAACGTTGATTACTTTGAGCATGTTAGTTCCCATATTTACCCTACTGTGGCATAGCGTATATTCTATTGATACGAAAATGTACACATACAATCAAACTAAAAGTAAGAGTGGTATTTTTACGGCAAATTTGTTTAAGTTTGGACCATTGTTCTAATGGCAATCATTGGTAGCTTTGAGTGAATGTTGTCTACTTCGAGTATGAGAGTTCCCATATTTATCCTACTGTAGTATAATCGGTATATACGACATTATATGCATACAAACAAACTAAGTGGTCCAAATTTAAACCGAATTTTCACTTGAACTTTGGTTTAAATTCCAACCATTCTGCCATATGGTAGTATATAATACCATCAAATTTACATACTTATGCATCAACATTTAATTGCGTTCGATTTGAAATAAACAATATAATCAATGCAATAATTTAAATACATTTTAAGAAATGATTTAAAAAATGCCAGTATATTTTTTTTCAGTCCTATTAAGATATTTTTTTTAATTTACCAAACTTTATAAACTCTTTCTTAAACTCTTACCCTTTAAAGCCCGCAACTCTTCCCACTCCCATCTCCCAATAACATATGCCCAGACATATGATTCTTTATATATGCCATTTGCCTAAAAGTATCCTCTTGCATTTCGAGTATTTGTTTGTTGTTTTTATTATTGCTGTGTCCTGTGTATTGTATTGTGTTTATTATTAAAGTTTTTAAACCACAAACATAAAAACTCTAAGAAGAGGAAGGAAATTCCAAACACAACAAAAAAGAAAAGAAGAACAGAAATGAAAGAGATAAAAAAACAACAACAAAAAAACAGAATAAGAATTATTGCTGTTGTTTGCATAGTTCTAGGTGTAGGATTAGTCGCTAAGCTCTCCTTAAAGTATGCAACACACATATGGTGTCAAGTGACATATAGTGTAAATAATAATGGGGGGAGATAGAAACTATTCCGGGTATGAGCGGCGAGTTTTATGTAATTGTTAAAGATTTTATTGAGTGTTGTTAAAATTTAAGAAAAAATATTTTTGAAGAAGCAATTCTTTAAATTGTGGAAAAAATACGATTGCTACCCAGAATTACATGACGTTTACCCATTTACTTTGAAAACCAAACCACTAAAAACCAAATTAAATAATCTAATGGTCCGAGATTGGAGATCATAGTTTGAGGAATTCTTTTGGTAGAGTAAGTTTGTAAAAAGCGGACAGGTTCGAAGTTGTTTCATATGTTACGGTGCTGACATTTGCTTTTAAATTTTGATGTTCCAAGAAAAATATTTTTAATAATGTGAATTTTCAGCCAACTACGGGCAGTCGACTGTGTCCATGTTTTATTTTCGTTACATTTGTAGGAAGATAAGGAAACGTCTTTTGGTGAGTTACATCCGTGTTTCGAATTGGACGTACATAGAACCCAAATATAAGTATAGGAAAATTTCTTTTTTAATAATATTTCCCAACTGTCCGTACCGAGCTAACAACGAAGCTTAAATTTAAAATAAATCCCAGCCTTTAGAAAATGTTTCCCTTAAACCATTTCAGTGGTCTTAGTCAGAGAGTAGAACCCAATCACCTTTCAAATATAGTTGTGGATAGATAAAAGTTTATAAACGTGTGTTAGAAACGATTTTGCTGAGCCTACATTTGAATCGAGTTGTAAAAGCTTATGCTTCAATGATGCTTTCATAAAAAAATCTATAAAATATGAGCTAAAAGTATGTATATTTTCTCAGCTGATTCAGGCTAGAGTTCATACCGAGCAAAATCTAGGGCCTGTGATCCATTTATTTATCTCTGGATCGTATGTCTAAGTCTCATTATAAATTAACCGGTACTAATTCAATCTGTGGAATTTCCGCCAGAACCATTTTATGAACGCAGTTCATAAAATAAAAATACTTTTAACTACTTACTTGTCAGAGAGAGAGAGAGCGAAAGAAACACTTTAGAGTTGGTTACAGAACAAAGACAAAGAACGATTGAAAAACACAGCCGAACAATGAATGGTGGTTGCTTTTTTGTTGGGAGGAATACATTTATTTTTGCAAAAAGATAGAGAGTGGGGAAAATGAGCGAAAATAGTGGTAGGGAAAAACGAAGTATGAAAATAGTTTTGATATTAATGAAACGTTGAAATTTTTTTTATTAGAATTTTTATTTTAAGCGAGGTATATTGAAAATATTACCTAAGAATTATGTTATGAAAATATTCATTCGTTTTTTCTGTGTAGTCATCAGTTGTGGATGTGCACTACTATGCACTACATGAATGTGAATAACAGATAATAGGTCCAGATCGTGCGGAGTATATATTCTTAACCAGAGATAAGTTCTATGTTAATTTAAACATATCCGTTCAAATCGCATTATGGTTCAGAATATACTATACATGACATGGCATATATTCATCTACGTTGTGAAATAGCAACCATATCAGTACCCAAACAAAATCGTTGTACTTTGGATTTTGGAATTGCAAAGGTTAGAATAGCTCTTCGCAAAAATTTGTCTATTATGATAAACGTATATCAATATAGACAAAAACTAAAAATCCAATATTTGAAAAGGTCTTAACTACATTTTTCAACATAAATGCTCTCATTTGGCATTCCCGTTTCTCAGAGGATAAAATACCGCCATGCTGAACAAAAAACCCTAATTTCTTGTAATCTTGGATTAAAATAGTCTTCCTCATTTTTGGACGTTCTCAGGGTGTAAAGAGGGTAAATGGGGTTTATTTTACACAAAATGTACACTCCTGTCCTCTTTTCGCCATTTTGGAGGTTCCCAAAGGCTATAGCTCTTGGCTCGCATAAAAACGATCTCCATATATGAATTTTTTTTTTTTTGATACCACTGTGATTGTTCAAGGTTTAAGTTATTTTCCAAAAAGGTCTTCTGGAAAATAAATAATGTCTTTGATAATATTCTTCGATAGTCTTATCACGGATTAAAAATGATCTCCGCAATGTAAGTACCTAGATTCCCTTCGAAATATATCTGCAATTATGTGATACCACCATAAAATTAAGTGTATATTAAATTAGCCTTCCGTTTACAGCACCTAGTATATTGCCCGGGGACCCGACAATTTTGGTCAAATTTAAATTGTTTTTAATGCCGATTTAGACATAACCGTCTGTCTGTTAAAATCACGATAAAGCTACACAGAAAAAATGAATATTTTCATCATTTCATTCATAGTTTTTTCCCCATATTGTAGCCATACCTCGCGTAGAATAAAAATAAAAATCCACTATTTTCTCAAAAAAGGAGCTTTTCATTAATATACAATTATTTGCCTACTTTGATCTGCTTTACTACTACTTGCGCTCATAGTTTCCTATTTTCTCCATAAAATGTAAACTTTTCATTAATATCAAAATTATTTTCCTACTTTGATCTACTTTACCACTATTTGTGCTCATATTTTCCTTTCCCTCTATATTTTCTTGACAAAACACAAATTTATTCCTTCCATGAAAAATACATCACCATCACTCATTGTTCGGCAGAGTTTTATTTTTGAATCATCCGCTGCCTCTCCCCTCACTTGGTGGTTGTTTTTTTTTTTTTTTTGTTTTTTGCTAATAACAGCCGTCTCTCCAGTGTCTCGATTGTGGTAAGTTTTGCATTCCATTGTTTCTTTATTTTAGGCACTGATACTGATCTCTGCGTTGTGTTATAAAATTCGCATATGTGTTTTCCAAATTATTAAGCTATAAATGTCAAATATATCAAACAAGTGTTGATACGAACAAGAAGTCCAATCAAGTGTTGTATGCAATTTTATATAAGATCGTTCAATGACGCACAAAATAACATGTAAAGTAAATAATAAAATACTTAACGAAGAAAAAACATAAAACCAAAATACAAAAAATTAAAAGTCAAGAAGCACACAGAAAACCGGCCACCACTACCAACCAAAGTTTTTTTTTTCACTCTATCTCTTGCGAGAACCTAGTATTTTAGTTTCATGAATTGCATTCATAAAATGCAGAAATCCGGACATCGGCAACACTTTTCGAACACTATTCATATAATATAAGATTTTCTGTGTAGCAATATTTAAGATACTGCTATGAAATTCAGCCTATATATTGATAATACGTCTATGGGTATGTCGATCCCTGCTTTGTATATCTTTTATGGACCTCGTGCTAGTTTTATGGCATATTTGGCTGTAATTTAGTATTTAATACTTTGTGTTTTTATTGGATAGAAAAATCTTCATACCAAAGACTGATGCTTCGTGTTATGTTCTACACTAGTTTATCTTATCATTTGTTTTTGTCCCTGGAAATCCTTTCGATAATTAACTTATCCATTTGGGTCTCACCACATCGCACCACCAAATTTAACAAAGTTTAACCGCGAACAAAATATAATAACCAAAAAACACAATGTATACAACTTTCTAACAGAAAAAAAATGCCAAAAACACCAAACTTTGTTAAAGTTTCATCTCGTATCTGTTGTTTTTGTTTTTTCTGTTTCTCTCTTTTGTATTCATTGATGTTGTGGCTTATGACTTTGTTGTTGCTGTTGTTGTTCTTGTCATCATTGTTCTTAGCCATTCGTGAATATTGCTGTTATATTTATATTGTATCGTATATTGTTTCTACAGCAAGGCTATAAAAATATTTTATAGCATAGACTTTAGGTGCCTGGTATATGACAAACATTTTCATAGCATACTTTTTGGGGCGAGCGAGAGGTGGATGTGGAGAGCATAACTCTCCTTTTTTGGTGTTTTTGGTTGATTTAGCGCACATACAGCCGCTCTATGGCTACGTTTTGGGAAAGTGAACGAAAAATGATTAAATTACCCTTAGTTGTTGTAATGCAGGATATATCAAAGATTACAAGTCACTTAAAAGAAAAACCAGAGATAGAGTAAAAAATCTAATCGAGATAATATGCATATCAAAAAAATTGCAGATGATAATAGTGATTGTTAAAATTACATCTGGAAGATCCCTTGAGAACACACTTTTCGCTCTAAATAGAAAAAAGAAAACTCAACAAAATTTGCTGATGCTTCATTTCATGTTGCCAGCTATCGATGATTGATTTTTCTTATCATTGCCATTAGGTTTAATATGAGAAATTTCTTTTCGCAATTTTTGTTTTTTTTTACATTTTACCAAACATCAAATGAACATGATTGATTTTGTAGCATAAACTGTTTGGGAAAACAGATGTGAATTTCAATACTTTTTTCTCTCGTTTTCATATCCATCTGTTGTGTGTTTTTATTGAAATTATCACTAAACTTTTTATCCTTGATTAAACTGAGTGCTGAGTTCACATCAAATGCCAGCATAAACAAATACGTTTTATGGCATTTCCGTCCGTTATATTCTTCAATCAATATTGCTGCGTAAACAAAACGTTATTATTGAGAAATGAAAAACATGAAAATGATGGATTGAAGTACAAGGTTTTTTTATGAATTCATCATAAAGTTCTTCTGGTTTTTACGAAAACATTGTGCAGAATCACTTATGGCTCCTAAAAGTATCCTTAATGTTTTGAATCATATGTTCGATGGTATGACAAATTAAAAAAATATGGGAACATAAAAAATTAATTAATTCGTGATAAGTAACACATCATGGGCTCAAAATACCTACATTTATGTATCCAAGTATTTTAGACAGTAAAATGACAATTGGGCAATTTGTATACTCTTCATCATAAGGTGGAGTGTATATTAAATGTGTAATTCCGTGGAGTGTATATTAAATGTGTCAAGTACACAGAAAAAATATTTTCATAATTTCAGTCATATATAATTTGTTCATATGGTACATGTAGCTCGCTTTGAGTACAAGTAAAAATTCTTATATTCACTAGAAAGCTAAATTTTTTTTCAAAAAATGTAAACATTTCATTAAAATCACAACTATTTTCCTACTTCTCTCTACTCTACCACAATTTGGGGTTTTTTTACTCCTCTCTCTCTTTCTCTCTTTTGAAGAAACCAAATGTATTCCTCAAGAAAAAAATTTTTATAATGACGCAAAGCTAGAGCAAGTATGTAGGAAAAACCGAGACAAGACAATACAAGGAAGAAAAGATACAATCAAAACGACAAATAGTTTCTGTCCCATAGAAAACCCGTCACCAAATCCAAAGTTTGGGCTTTTCGCTCTCTCTCTCTCTCTGACATGAAACCAGTATTTAATGTTTTATGAATTGTATTCATAAAATGCAGAAATACGTACATTAACAACAGTTTCTGAACGCTATTCATAAAATATAAGAATTATTTTTTTTTGCTTTTGGGTAGCCTATTATTCATTGCGAAATTACACCAACTTTGTGTGGAAAGTGAGAATTAAATCATTAAAATATTATATCACCTTAGCAGTGGTATTATACAAATTTGAAAACATGGTATTCTAATGCACAATTAAAAATGGTTCTTTAATTTTTCTAAAATCGACAGCATCTCTCAAAATATAGTCTTTTATTAACCATAGGTGGCTAGCAGTTTTTTATATCCTCTGAAAGTCTAAAGTCGGATGGCATCAATATAAGAAATACATGTTCTTTTTAAAAAATCTATGAGGAGGATAGTACCTTTGAAAACCTGAAACATTTTTAAGGTCCAGCTTTTAGATATTTTTTTCAGATATTTTTCAACAAACGGGTAGAGAGAGATATAATTTACGCTGAATATATACTTTGAGGGGTCTCCGATAAATATTAATAAGTCAATATTGAAAGTTAGCAAGTCAGTAAATATTCAATAATTTATTTTTTCTCTCTATAAGAACATAAATTGTCTGCAATGATTTGTATACCTTTTTCCAAGTCCATAATTAGGTCGAAACTCGTTAGCAAGTCAATCAACATTCAATAATGTATTTATACCCTTCACCACACTGGACAAACCCTATTGAAATTGGGAAAATCGGTTCAGATTTAGATATAGCTCCCATATATATTTTCGTCCGATTTAAGGTAAATGAGTCCCTATATATGTTTCGATTTGCACGAAATTTGGCACAGCGTAATGAATAAGGTCACGAATGATGTGTGCAAAGTTTCGTGATCGAAAATCGGTTCAGATTTAGATATAGCTCCCATATATAGCTTCGCCCGATTTTAGGTAATTAGTCCACTAAAGTCCTTGGAAATCTTTTGATGTGCACGAAATATGGCACAGAGTTATGAATAAGATCGAGTATGATGCCTGCCAAGTTTCGTGAAAATCGGTTCAGATTTAGATATAGCTCCCATATGTATTTGCATACGATTTAAGGTA